>NC_061861.1:526738-534238 GCF_019202785.1 Penaeus chinensis
CCTTATCCTTCTTCTCTATCTATCCATCTCTTTTGCTTTATCCTCTTCTCTATCTACCCACATCATTCGCTTTATCCATCTATGCCTCTCCCCTTATCCATCTTCTCTATCTATCCATCTCTTTTGCTTTATCCTCTTCTCTATCTACCCACATCATTCGCTTTATCCATCTATGCCTCTCCCCTTATCCATCTTCTCAATCTATCCATCTCTTTTGCCTTATCCTCTTCTCTGTCCATCCACATCATTCGCTTTATCCATCTATGCCTCTCCCCTTATCCATCTTCTCTATCTATCCATCTCTTTTGCCTTATCCTCTTCTCTGTCCATCCACATCATTCGCTTTATCCATCTATGCCTCTCCCCTTATCCATCTTCTCTATCTATCCATCTCTTTTGCTTTATCCTCTTCTCTATCTACCCACATCATTCGCTTTATCCATCTATGCCTCCCCCCTTATCCTTCTTCTCTATCTATCCATCTCTTTTGCTTTATCCTCTTCTCTATCTACCCACATCATTCGCTTTATCCATCTATGCCTCTCCCCTTATCCATCTTCTCTATCTATCCATCTCTTTTGCTTTATCCTCTTCTCTATCTACCCACATCATTCGCTTTATCCATCTATGCCTCCCCCCCTTATCCTTCTTCTCTATCTATCCATCTCTTTTGCTTTATCCTCTTCTCTATCTACCCACATCATTCGCTTTATCCATCTATGCCTCTCCCCTTATCCATCTTCTCTATCTATCCATCTCTTTTGCTTTATCCTCTTCTCTATCTACCCACATCATTCGCTTTATCCATCTATGCCTCCCCCCTTATCCATCTTCTCTATCTATCCATCTCTTTTGCTTTATCCTCTTCTCTATCTACCCACATCATTCGCTTTATCCATCTATGCCTCTCCCCTTATCCATCTTCTCAATCTATCCATCTCTTTTGCCTTATCCTCTTCTCTGTCCATCCACATCATTCGCTTTATCCATCTATGCCTCTCCCCTTATCCATCTTCTCTATCTATCCATCTCTTTTGCTTTATCCTCTTCTCTATCTACCCACATCATTCGCTTTATCCATCTATGCCTCTCCCCTTATCCATCTTCTCAATCTATCCATCTCTTTTGCCTTATCCTCTTCTCTGTCCATCCACATCATTCGCTTTATCCATCTATGCCTCTCCCCTTATCCATCTTCTCTATCTATCCATCTCTTTTGCTTTATCCTCTTCTCTATCTACCCACATCATTCGCTTTATCCATCTATGCCTCTCCCCTTATCCATCTTCTCAATCTATCCATCTCTTTTGCCTTATCCTCTTCTCTGTCCATCCACATCATTCGCTTTATCCATCTATGCCTCTCCCCTTATCCATCTTCTCTATCTATCCATCTCTTTTGCTTTATCCTCTTCTCTATCTACCCACATCATTCGCTTTATCCATCTATGCCTCCCCCCTTATCCATCTTCTCAATCTATCCATCTCTTTTGCTTTATCCTCTTCTCTATCTACCCACATCATTCGCTTTATCCATCTATGCCTCTCACCTTATCCACCCATACCTATCTCCCTTATCCACCCCTCTATCCATCCAAATCCTTATCCTTATCGCAAAAAATACATCGATAAGACCGAATTCCTTAAACAATACCTGAAATGTATTACCTTTTTTCGAAGATGCTGATTACTATTTACTATTTGCTGTTAATCCTTGCTATTTTATATTATTTCCTTTTATTTTTTTTTACTTTTCTGTTTATTTTACTACCTTTTGGTATTTTGTTCTCTTTCTTTTCCCTCTGTGTCTGTCTGTCAATTTCAGTATGCCTCTCTCTCTCTCTCTTTCTTTCGTCCTCTTTTTTTCATTCTCTCTCACTTTCTCTTTCTCTCTCTATATATATCTATCTATCGCTCTATCTATCTATTTGTCTGCATTTCTCTCTCTATTTCTTTATCTCCCTCTCTCCCTCCCCTTTTCCCTCACTCACTCCATCTCTCTCCCTCCGTCCCTCCCTCTCCCACCCTCTCTCTCTCACTTTTTCTCTTTCTCTCTCTCTCTATCTCTCTCTCTCTCTCTCGCTCTCTGTCTCTCTCTGTCTCTGTCTCTGTCTCTCTCTCCTCCTCCCTCCCTCTCCTTCTCCCTCTCCCTTCCTCCCTCCCTTTCCCTCCCTCGCTCCCCCTCCTTCCCTCTCCCTCCTTCCCTCCACCCCTAAAATCACCCACCCAATCTTTCCTTTATCTTTCTCTTTCTCCCTCCCTCTTGTCCCCCACTCCCTCACTCTCTCGCTCTCCATCACCTCCCTCTCTCTTCATTCCCTCCATCCCTCCCTTACTCTCTCTCTCCATTTCATTCCTCCTCCCTCTCTCCCTCCATCTCACCCCCCCTCCCCCCTCTCTCTCTCTCTCTCTCTCTCTCTCCATTTCATTTCTCCTCCCTCCCTCCCTCCATCCCCCTCCCCCCTCCCTCTCTCTCTCTCTCCATTTCATTCCTCCCTCCCTCCCTCCCTCCCTCCCTCCCTCCATCTCCCTCTATCCCCCCCACCCTCTCTTCGGCTCAGCAAAATATTAAATAAATACACGTCTTTCCCTCCAACAGTGGGTAGCGAAGGCAGCGAATCACCTGCGGGAATTGGCTGGCGATTGGGAACCTACGTCGGGCGTGATTGGTTCATGATGCTGCCAGTCTGAGAGGGAAGGGAGGGAGGGAAGGGAGGGAGGGAAGGGAGGGAAGGGAGGGAAGGGAGGGAGGGAAGGGAGGGAGGGAGGGAGGGAGGGAAGGAAGGGAGGGAAGGGAGGGAGGGAGGGAGGGAGGGAGGGGATGGACGGAGGGGGGAGGGAGGGAGGGAAGGGAGGGAGAGAGAGAGAGAGTGAGAGAGAGAGAGAGGGAGAGAGAGAGAGAGAGAGAGAGAGAGAGAGAGAGAGAGAGAGAGAGAGAGAGGGGGGGGGGGGGCGGTGAGATGGAGGGAAGGAGGGAGGAGGAAGGAAATGGAGAGAGAGGGAGAGAGAGAGAGTAAGGGAGGGATGGAGGGAATGAAGAGAGAGAGAGAGAGAGGGAGGGAGAAAGAGAAAGAGAAAGGAAAAGTAAAATAAAATAAAATAGAAGAAAGGGCAAAAAAAAAAAAAAAAAAAAAAAAACCCCGAAATTTCCATGCATCTGTCTGCAGCATGAATATTTATGAAAATCAGTTTTGAGATATGGCTTCCAAGTATTATTTCAAGAGACGTGAAAAATATGATACGAAATTGTGATGAGGAGAAGATTAGTAAGTCAAGAGGGTTCAAAGAAATATGAATAACATCCGTAACAAATCGCCCACACACACGCACACACACACACACACACAGACACACACACCCACACACACACACATACACACACCCACACACACACACACAGACACATACACACACACACACACACACACACAGAGACACACACACACACACACACACACACACACAGAGACACACACACACACACACACACACACAGATACACACACACACACACACACGCGCGCGCACACAGACACAAACACACACCCATACACACACACAGACACACACAAACACACACACACACACACGCACACACACCAGATTCTCGCAAGAGCGTCTTCATATTCGTAAATACTTACACCCGTAAGTACTGTCCGGACTTCTTTTATCTGCGATATTTATAAGCCACGAAAATACCTTTGCAGAGCAAGTACAGCACTGGGAGGAAGGGCAGGGGTGGGGGTGGGGTGGGGGGCAGCAGAGAGAGGGACAGCAGGGTAGGGGGGGGGGGGTGGAGCAGTGGGAGGAACAGCAGCGCAGGGACAGTAGGGGGGGGGGCAGCAGTGGGAGGAACAGCAGCGCAGGGACAGTAGGGGGGGCAGCAGTGGGAGGAACAGCAGTGCAGGTACAACAGCGGGAGGAGGAGCAGTAGGAAGGATAGCAGAGCAGGTACAGCGGGGGGGGGGGGGGGGGCAAGAACAGCAGAGGGGGGGAGGGGGAGGAACAACAGCATAGGTGCAGCAAAGTGAGGGCCAGTGGCGGTAGGCACAGTAACGGGATTTACACAGCACCACCAGCAACAGCCGAGAACAGCATTCCCATTCCCAGCGCCTCACAAGACAGCAACAGCCGAGAACAGCATTCCCATTGCCAGCGCCTCAGAGACAGCAGCATCGCCAAGACCAGCCGCCGACCCCCGGCCTCAGCATGGCAACTCGGGAGCGCTCGCCATCAAACGCCCTCGACGAGTGTGGACAAAGCTCGACCCCAATTACACGGAAATAGTCTACTGTCCTCGTAAGAAACGCGTAATTTGAAAGCACTCGAGGAGCAACAAGGTATTTGCATGCTGCCTCGGTATATTCCGATCTCCTCCCCCCTCCTCCCCTCACCCCCCTTCTCTCCTCTCCATTTCCCCTCTCCCCCCCTCTTCCCCCACCCCCCCCCCTCCTCTCCATTTCCCTTATCCCCCCCTTCCCCCCCCTTCCCCTCCCCTTTAATTATGGCGGCGACTTGGAGCGAGACCGCCGAGAGACCCACAAAGGTGTGAATTCTTAACCGCGAGGGAAAGAGGGAGGGGGGGAGAGGGGGAAGGGGGAGGGGGGGAAGGGGGGGGGAACCCGTTGCCGCTGAATTATGGCAACTCCCCCCCCCCCCCCCTCTTCCCCTTCCCCACACCCCCCCATGGCCGCTCTCGTTCGCAAATTATGGGCCTTCACCACGCTAGCTAATTCTGTGATTCGAGTTTTTGAGTGGGGGTATTTTTTTAATATTTTTTATTATTTTTGGTCTATCATTCTTGACTGTCTGTCTGTCTGTTTGTCTGTCTGTCTGTCTGTCTGTCTGTCTGTCTGTCTGTCTGTCTGTCTGTCTGTCTGTCTGTCTGTCTGTCTGTCTGTCTGTCTCTCTCCCTCTCTCTCTCTCTCTCCCTCTTCTCCTCTCCCTCTCTTCTTCATCTCCTTCTCCGAACTATTTATATTCTCTCTCTCTCTCTCTCTCTCGCACGTCCGTATGCGTGATTAGATGCTATAAATAAGAAATTAGGAGTGACTTTTGCTGATAGCTTGGATGGGGGGGGGGGTCGGGGTCGGGGGGGGGGGTCGGGGTCAGGGGGGTTGGGGGGTAAGGACGGCGGTGCTGACGAGGCTGTGTGTGTGTGTGTGTGTGTGTGTGTATGTGCACGTGTGTGTGTGTGTGTGTGTGTGTGTGTGTATGTGCACGTGTGTGTGTGTGTGTGTGTGTGTGTGTGTGTTTGTTGGTGTGTATGTGTGTGTGTGTTTGTTGGTGTGTATGTGTGTGTGTACGTGTGTATGTGTAGGGGGGGGGGGTTGTAGATATGTATGTGTGTATGTATGTTTTTCATAATAAAACTGACATATATTTGTATACAATAAAAAGAAAAGAAAAAAAAATGGCTAAAAGAGAAAGAATTTTATCTTAACCCTTACGGAAATAAAATCAACAAGGTGCTATTCTCCCTTCATAGAATAAACATAAATTATGAATAATATAAAATTTTCGTCTATATCTTAGCAATATATAAATGCATATTCCACCCACCCACCCACCCCAAAAAAATAAATAAAATAAAATACACAAAAACACATATTTAGAAATATAAATTAAAATGGAGTTGATTATTATATTTATAATTATTATTATCGGTACAATAATTTCCACAATATGTTCTTTAGTGCATATTCAGTTATCACTTTTTCTTGCTTATTATCACTTTTAAAATGAATAAATAAATACATCATGTCTTTATCACAAGTAAAATATGATTTGATTTAGAAATGAGATTAAATAGTTATATTTTATGATGAAAAAAACAACAACAAAAAAAAACTGAATAAGGATGCTAATTGACCAAAAAAAGTTCAATGAAAATAAATATACATATAAATATATATTCTAATAAAGATTTATTTTTTAAGAACGCTGATTTGAAAAGATTTGATGAATAAAATTATGAATTGACAATAAAGAAATTTAATAAAGAAACACATTGATGAGATAGACAGATAGATAGATAGATCTATCAATACGATCAACAAAATAAGCAAATTAATAGCTTTCAGTAAATAAACTAATAATAAACACGATAATAAAGGAATTCATAGGCAGATAAAGCACCAAGCCATATAGATAAACTGAAATAATAGATAAGAGGATAATGAAAGAGAATATAGAAATACATTGATAGATATTTTAGTTAGTAAATACATTATGAATAAATACACTGTGAATTACATATTGGACTGAACAACAAATATCAATTGATAATGGTAATGATGAACTAAAATATAATTGATGATAATAATAATGATATTATTATATATTAAATTGATAATATTGGTGAATAAAAAAAAATATATAATATTGACCAATTGCCGCCGAGGAAAAGATAAAATTGGGGAAAATGCCGTGCTCATTTTTTATTTTTTTAGTGAAATATCTCTGCACATAGATGGCTCTGCTAGTGCTTAGCCACAAAGGAGTCGATTAGTAGACCTTGTGACCTTACCTGATTTCACCTTTCCTTGAATTGGCAGGAAAATGTATTTTTTACTAGTGTTATGAATATCGATGGTGTTATTTTTATCATAGACATTATAATTACCATAATGTCATAAACATTAGTAACAGCAAATAGGATAACGTAAAATATTTTCGTAAATCAAAGAAAAGGGTGAACGGGCGAGACAGGCAGTACTCCTAACTGGCTCATTGGTGACTTAGTACAAGTGTAGCCATCTATGAGTAAAAACAATCAAACAAGTAAACTCACAGCGGGCATGACATGGACGTACGTGACATACCCGTCGGCAATGGGTTAATGACACTGTTGACATGTTCACTCTATGATGACAATGATAACAGATGATGACAATGACAATGATAAGTAGCGTCGATAACAATGATAATAATATCAATTACAATAATATACGAGATAGGGAAACGATAACAAGATGATGATACAAGAGTGACAGTAATAACGGTAATAGGATTATAATTAAGGGTAACAAAGCGAACAAAAGTAATAATATTCATAATGACAATGATAATGAGGAAAGTATTAACAGTGACACAGGAATGATGATAATAACAAAAACAAAGTAAGAACAGTAACAGGAATTGCAAAACTAGTAATAATAATGCTAATGATGATAACGATGATAATAAAAATGATGGTAATAATAATGATGGAAACAATGGTAATGATAATGATAATAATGATAATAATGATAATAATAATAATAACAATAATAACAATAATAACAACACTGATAATAATGATAATAGTAATAATAATAATTATAACAATAATGGTAATACTGATTATGAAAATAATAATAATAATGATAAGGATAATAATTAAAATAGTGACAATAACATTAATAACGACAGTGAAAATCGTTATAATATCAGCAATGAAAATAATAACAATAACTATATCAACAAGACTGATAAAACAACAAAAACAACTAATAATGAT
>NC_061861.1:536738-544238 GCF_019202785.1 Penaeus chinensis
TCCTTAATGACGTCATTATTTCTCTCATTTATATCTGTTTTTTTGTTTTGTTTTTTTTGTTTTGTTTCCCTTCTTCGTTTTTTTTTTTTTAATTCCTTTTTTGTGTATTTTTATTGCGTTTTTTTATGAGTTGTTTTGACGTGTTTAAAAATATATGTGTGTTCTTTTTTTGTTTTGTTTTTCTTTAGTTGTTTTGTTTATGTTATTTTGGGTTTTATTGGTGTGGTTATGATTATTAGTGAAAATTGCTGTGTTTGGAATGATTCAATAGTCGAAACTTTGAGAATAATATAAATACCAACATTCATATTACAATTAATACTACTTTTTAAAAATATTTCCAGACATGAAGACGAAGAAGAAGAAGAAGAAGAAAAAATAAATTAACATATGAAAAATCTACCGTAATTAGAACACCTTAATTAAAACAATTTCAAATATTATAAAACCTTATTAAGATCATTCTCAAATGGTCATTAAATCACAGACATTTCCAATTATGAACAAAGTGCCAGAAATCTTATATAAAAAAGACAAAAAAAAAAAAAAAAAAAAAAAAACTTACCTGTCCAGTTGTTAAGTAAGCTGTTTCAAAATCTTTTTTCATTCTCTCGTTCCTGATGATTCGACGAAGGGGAGATAGAAGAGAAAACCGAATGGCCGGCCGGTTAACGAAAACTACGGAAAGGTTTAAGTGTCACAGCGGTGTTGATGAAGATAATTTGATTGATAACGATGATGGTCGAGCTGATAATAGTTATGGTATCGGCTATGATGGTAATGATGCAAGTAATAATGGTAATGATAATGGTAATGATCATAATAATAATAATAATAACAAAGATAACAGTAATGATGATAATAATAATAATAATAATAATAATAATAATAATAATAACAGCAATGATAATAATAATAATAAAAATAATAATAATAATAGTAATAATAATATTAATAACAGTAATGATAATAATAGAGATAATAATGATAATGATACCAATGACGATAATATGAAAATGGTAATAGTAATCATAAAGATGATATTAACAATAATAATGATGATATTATTAAAGTAACCCAGTGTCGCCGGGGAAAATGAATATAAAATGGGGAAAATGCTGTGCTCATTTTCTATATTTTTGTGAAATGTCTGCACATAGATGGCTCTGCTAGTGCTTAGCCACAAAGGAGTCAATTAGTAGATCTTACCTGATTTCACCTTTCCTTGAATTGGCGGGAAAATGTATTTTTTTACTAGTGCTATGAATATCTATGGTGTTATTTTTATAATAAACATTATAATCACTATAATGTTATAATCATTAGTAACAGCAAAATAAGATAACGTGAAATATTTTCGTAAATCAAAGAAAAGGGTGAACGGGCGAGACAGGCAGTACTCGTAACTGGCTCATTGGTGACTTAGTACAAGTGTAGCCATCTATGTGTAAAAACAATCAAACAAGTACTCACAGTGGGCATAGCACGTACGTACACGTCATGACCGTCAGCATTGGGGTAATGATGATATTAATAATGATAATGATCATGATAATAGTAATACTCAAAATAATAATAGTAATAGTAATGAAAAACTAATGGTGATAATAAAAATAATAAGAATCATAGTAACAATAATGATAATAGTAAATGTAACAACAATGATTATAACTAGAATAGTAATAATAGTAGTAATAACAATGATAGTAATGATAGCAATAATAATAATAATGATAATAATAATAATAATAGTAATAATAACAATAATAATAAAAATTTGCAATGATAATGGTAATAATAATAATAATAACAATAATAATGATAATAATGAAAATGATAATGAAAATAATAATAATAGAATGATGATAATAATGATGATGATGATAAGCATAAACAAAAAAATGATAGTAATAACATTAGTAACAATAATAATAACAACAACAATGATAATATTTATACAACTACTACTACTACTAATAAAAATGATAAAAAAATAATTATAATAATAAAAACAATTTTAAAGTAATAATACTGATAATACTAATAATGATAACAATAATAAGATATGCAATGATAACAAAATGATAATAATAATAGTAACAACAACAAGAACAACAACAACAACAGTCATGATAACAATAATGACAACAATGATAATGATAAAAAGAACGACAATAATAATAATAATAATATTAATAATAATAATTCATAATGATGATAATAATAATGATAGCAATAATAATAATAAAAATAATAATAATAAAAAATAATAATGATAATAATAATAATAATAATAATAATAATACTAATAATAATAATGATAAGAATAATGGTGATGATAATAATTGATAGCGATGATAGCAATAGTAATAATGATAGTGATATTAATAACAATGACGATAATAATAGTCATGATAACAATAATAACAACAACAATATTAATAATGATAATAAAAATAAAAATAATAATAATAACGATACTACTACTACAACTAGTAATAATCATGATAACAATAATAATGATAATAATAATAATATTAAAAATAATAATAATAATAATAATAATAATAATAATAATAATGATAGTAATAATAATAATAATAATAATAATAGCAATAATAATAATAATAATAATAATAATAATAATAATAATAATAATAATAATAATTATAAAAATAATAATGATAATGATATTAATAATGGTAATACTAATAATGATTACCATTATCATTATTATTGATAACATTTATTATTATTGTTGTAATAATAAAAATCATAATAATAATAGTCATAATAACGATACCAATAATGATCATAGTAATAATAATGGTGATAATAATGATAATAATAATAATAATAATAATAATAATAATAGTAACAATAATAATAGTAATAATAATAATAATAATAACAATAACAATAATAATGATGACAATAATAATAGTAATAATAATAGTAATAATAAAAATAATAATAATATTAACAATAATAGTAATAATAATAATGATAGTAATAATAATTGGGATAATAATAATAATGATAATAATAATAATAATAATAATAATAATAATAATAATAATAATAATAATAATAATAATAATGATAATAATAATAATAATAATATTAATAATAATAATAATAATAAAAATAATAATAATAATAATAACAATAATAACTATAATAATAAAAACAATAACAATAATAATAATAAAAAATAATAAGAGTAATAATAATAGTAATAATAAAAATAATAACAATATTAACAATAATAGTAATGATAATAATGATAGTAATAATAATAAGTATAGCGATTTAATAAAAATAATACTAATAATGATAATAATAACAATAATAATAATAATATTAATGGTAATAGTGTTAAAAATAATTATGATAATTATGATAATAATAATCATAATGATAATAATAATATAGTAATAATAATAATAGTAACAACAATAATAATATTAACAATGATGATGATGATGATAATAATAATAATAATAATAATAATAATAATAATAATAATAATAATAATAATAATATTAATAATAATAATGATAATAATAATGATAATAATGATAATAATAATAATAATTATTGATATTATTATTATTATTATTATTATTATCATTATTATTATTATTATAAAAATAAAAGTAAGAAAATAAAATTATAATAGTAATAGAAATATTGAACATGATAATAATGATAATGATAATGACGATAATAATGTTAATGATATTGAAAAATAATGATCTTTTCATGACAGTATTACTAATGATGATTATAATTATAATTATAATCACAATTACATCGATAAGAACATCAATGATAATAACAATAGTCACTATGATATAATTTAAAAACTGTATTAATAAGTACAGGAATAATGATATCGATTGAAAAAAAGAAAGAAAAAAATATTAACAAT
Organism: Penaeus chinensis; assembly: GCF_019202785.1. Lineage (NCBI taxonomy): Eukaryota > Metazoa > Arthropoda > Malacostraca > Decapoda > Penaeidae > Penaeus > Penaeus chinensis. The sequence goes on from NC_061861.1 coordinate 540,673, forward strand.
GTAATCCTAAAATGGTTCGGGAAAGAATCGACCACACTCGAACGCACCCGTTTGTGTCCCGCACCGCACGCAAAACTCTCTTATTAAGCGCCGTATCGTATCCTCTTCTGAAAGCGAGTCAACACACGAGTGCTATGACGTCACAGGGACACCGTCGGAGGTCACTAGACACCGAAGGACCGACGGAAGGACCGAGGGGACGAGGTCACGATCGCTGACCAAGAGGAAGGCCGAGACGAGACGGTTTCGAACTTAGGAGAACGCACTGCACTTCTGACGCCCGTTCCTCACACCTCGAGACTGTGAGTGCGTGGCTATTGTTCGTCCGAAGAGGGTGTAAGTGTGTGTGTGTGCGCGTCTGTGTACGTGTAAGTCGGTGTAAGTATGTGTACGTGTGTGTGTGTGTCGGTCATTATGCCCGCCATGAACGCCTCGCGATTAAAATTTAAGGATACTAAACATGACGTCAAAATGTCTTCGGGTTATAATCCGGATTCACCCGCATTCCCTCACGAACGCTCGCTCGCCGCGTCGGGGCTTCCGGATACGTTAGTTCATCTCGCGCCGCCGAGGAAGCTGCATCGCGCTCGAGAGAGAGAGAGAAAAAGAGAGAGAGAGAGAAAAAAAAAACATTTAATTTACGGCAGCCTTACCACCACGGGGCGCCGCAGCCACTCCTGAGAGATTGCGATCTTTGAGGGTAAGGGAGGGAGAGAGAAGGAGAAAGGGAAGGAGACGGAGGGAGAAAAGGAGCGAGGGAAGGGGGGGAGAAGGGAAGAAACCTCCCTAAGGAAAGTCCTTACCCAAAGGGAGGGAGGGAGCTGGCCGACGCTCCCAGTAAACCTGTTGTCGGTGGGGCTCGCAAGGGGGTAAGGGGGGGAAGGGGGAGGTTGGGGGAGGGGGTAGGGATGGAGTGGGGGAAGGGAGAAGGAGGGGAAGGGGGAGGAAGGGGGAGGGGGATGGGTTCAGATGGGGGAGGGAGGAGGTAGAAGGGGGTAGGGAGGGAGGGGTGGGTTAGAGGAGGGGGAGGGAGAGGGAGGGCTTGGGTTCAGGTGAGGGTGGGAGGGGGAGGGAGGGGGCGGGGTCATAATTCTAGGATAGCGTAGGATAGTGGGGTGAAGAAGCTACAGGCGCTGGTTGAAGGTGGGGAGGGGGGAGGGGGAAGGAGGGGGGAGAGGTTGGAGGCGTTGGCTTTACTTGGGGAGGGGAGGGGAAGGGGGGGAAGGGGGGAAGGGATTATAGCTACTAGGTTGGGGTAGTATAGTGGGGGGGAGGAAGAAGGGGGTTAGGGGGAGGGGTTACGAGTGGCCGGGTGGTAGAAGGGGGGGGGGGGTGAGACAGGATGACAGGTTGGGGTTACCGGTGTCGCGGGGGGGGGGGGGGGGGGGCAGGGGAGGAGAGGAGAGGGGAGGGGAAGGGAGGGGTGAGAGGGGAAGTATAAATAGGTGTTAGAGGTAGGGAGGGGGGAGGTAGGGGGCGAGGTGAGGGTGTCGAGTGATTAAAGACTCATCACGCATATCCAAAGAATAAAAAAGAAAAAAAAAAAAAAAAAAAAAAAAAAATGTCTATCTGGCTCTAAATTATTCGATGACCGAAAACGAGTCAAAGGAAAAAGAAGAGAGAAGATGACGTAAGACCGAGGAATTCCTGGCGAGATGTTCTCCTCAAATTCCTCCTCTTCTCTTCTACTTTGCCTCGTTTCTTTCGTGTTCTTTTTTTTTTTTTTTCTCCTCCTTCCTTCCTTTCTTTCTCGTGTTCTCTCATTTTCTCGCCTTAGTTTTTCCTTCTCTTATTCTTTCTCTTCTATTCTTCTACTATGCCCGTCCTACGTACGTCCTATGCCCGTCCTACGCCCGTCCTATGCCCGTCCTACGCCCGTCCTACGCCCGTCCTACGCCCGTCCTACGCCCGTCCTACGCCCTTCCTATGCCCGTCCTATGCCCGTCCTACGCCCGTCCTATGCCCGTCCTATGCCCTTCCTATGCCCGTCCTATGCCCGTCCTACGCCCGTCCTATGCCCGTCCTACGCCCGTCCTACGCCCGTCCTACGCCCGTCCTACGCCCGTCCTACGTACGTCCTACGCCCGTCCTACGTACGTCCTACGCCCGTCCTACGCCCGTCCTACGCCCGTCCTATGCCCGTCCTACGCCCGTCCTACGCCCGTCCTACGTACGTCCTATGCCCGTCCTACGCCCGTCCTATGCCCGTCCTACGCCCGTCCTACGCCCGTCCTACGCCCGTCCTACGCCCGTCCTATGCCCGTCCTACGCCCGTCCTACGCCCGTCCTACGCCCGTCCTACGCCCGTCCTATGCCCGTCCTATGCCCGTCCTACGCCCGTCCTATGCCCGTCCTATGCCCTTCCTATGCCCGTCCTATGCCCGTCCTACGCCCGTCCTATGCCCGTCCTACGCCCGTCCTACGCCCGTCCTATGCCCGTCATATGCCCGTCCTACGCCCGTCCTATGCCCGTCCTATGCCCGTCCTACGCCCGTCCTATGCCCGTCCTATGCCCTTCCTATGCCCGTCCTATGCCCGTCCTACGCCCGTCCTATGCCCGTTCTACGCCCGTCCTACGCCCGTCCTATGCCCGTCATATGCCCGTCCTACGCCCGTCCTATGCCCGTCCTATGCCCGTCCTACGCCCGTCCTATGCCCGTCCTACGCCCGTCCTATGCCCGTCCTATGCCCGTCCTACGCCCGTCCTACGCCCGTCCTACGCCCGTCCTACGCCCGTCCTACGCCCGTCCTATGCCCGTCATATGCCCGTCCTACGCCCGTCCTATGCCCGTCCTATGCCCGTCCTACGCCCGTCCTATGCCCGTCCTACGCCCGTCCTATGCCCGTCCTATGCCCGTCCTACGCCCGCGCCGGAAGGAGTAATTAGACACAGTGAGCACGACATGGGCGGGGGAGGGATATAGGGGGGAGGGGGGAGGCTGCCAGGTGACGTGAGGGGGTAGGGGGTTGAGGGAAGAAGGGAGAGGGAAGGAGACGAAAGGAGGAGAAGAAGAGAAGGAGGAGGGGAGGGAGACGAAAGGAGGAGAAGAAGAGAAGGAGGAGGGGAGGGGGCGAGAGGGAGGAGAGGAGACGAGAGGGAAGTGGAGTAGAAAGGAGAAGATGAAAGGGAAGAGGGAGAGAGAGGAAACGAGAGGGAGAGGGATAAATGAGGGATGGGGGAAGGGAAGAGGGAGAAGAAAGAGAGGGAAAAGGGAAGAAGAGGGAAAAGAGAGGTAGGAACTAGAGGTAAGGGTATGAAAGGGAGAAGGGAGGGAAGGGGGAGGGAGAAAGAGAATAAGAGAGGAAGAAGAGAGGGACTAGGAAGAGAAAAGGAAAATAGAGTGAAAGGAAGAGATAAAGTAATTAAGAAAAAGAAACGCACACAAACACACAGCCACACACAACCACACACACACAAATAAACACAAACACAAACACAAACACACACACATCCACACACACACGCACACACACACAACCACACACACACACACACAACCACACACACAACCACACACACACACACACACACACACACACACACACAACCACACACACACACACAC
>NC_061861.1:546738-561738 GCF_019202785.1 Penaeus chinensis
TATATATAGTGGGAAATGAATCTTAAAGTGACTATTTATTTTTATTTTTGAATATTATGATGAATATTTTTTCTGTCTTCTCTCGATTCCTCATTAAAAAAAAAGTAAGATTTTTTTTTTTTAGTAAATGTATACATGCAAATAAACATATCACCCCGCCCCCTTTCCATCCTCCTCTCCCCCTCCTCCCTCCATCCTCCTCTCCCCCTCCTCCTTCCATCTCCTTCTTTCCCCTTTTATCCCATTTACCCCCCTCTCCACTTTCACCCCCCCCCCCCCCCCCCCAACTGCACACGCCTCATTCGCGGTTTGGTTCATTTTCTGGTTTCATTTTATCTACCCCTCTTCTCCTTCAACCATCCCCCCCCCCTCCCTATCTGATCGCCATATTTAACCCCTCTGTCTTAACCCCCCCCCCCTCCCACCCTCCCCCCTCCACTCTCTATTTCACTCCCTAATACGAAGCCGAAACTTTTTTTTTTTTTTTTTTTTTTTTAATCAAAATTATATACGTTTCTTCTGACCCCCCTCCCCCCTTTCAATCCCTATTTTCTCCCCACCCACTCAATTTTAACACGAACTTCCTTCCTCATTCCCACTCCCCCTAATTTAAGCTCCCCCTTCCCCCACAATTTAAGCTCCTCCCTCCCCACAATTTAAGCTCCTCCCTCTCCCCAATCTAAGCTCCCCCTTCCCCCCAATTTGAGCTCCCCCTTCCCCCCAATTTGAGCTCCCCCTCCCACAATTTAAGCTCCTCCCTCTCCACAATTTAAGCTCCTCCCTCCCCACAATTTAAGCTCCTCCCTCTCCCCAATCTAAGCTCCCCCTTCCCCCCAATTTGAGCTCCCCCTCCCCCAATTTAAGCTCCTCCCTCCCCCAATTTAAGCTCCTCCCTCTCCCCAATCTAAGCTCCCCTTCCCCCCAATTTGAGCTCCCCCTCCCCTCTTCAACCCCAAATTTAACCCAACGTTTTCTTCTCTTTTTTTATCTATTATTTTTTTACCTTCCTTCTCTACTCTCCCTTCCCTTCACCCCCCTTTCCCAGCCCCCCTATATCCCCCTCCACAAATACCTCCATATTAGTATTTTTTTTTCTGTTTAAGTTTAAGCTTTATTTACTTTCTTCTATAATTTCAACATTTTTCCTGTTTTTATTTCATATTTTCCTTTCTCTTCATACACTCTTGCATTTTCTCCACATTTCCTTTATTCTTTCACTACTGTATTATTTTCTCCCCACAGTCTCTATTGCTTTTCCCCAGCATGTGTTTTTCCCCCACACTTGTCCCCCAAGCACTATTTTTTTTTCCCTTACATCTCCTATTTCCCTATTATATCAGTTTTTTTATCTACTCTTCTTACATTCTTCCATAACTTTATCAGTTTCTCCCCACACTCCCTTCATTTCCTCCCCAAAATATCCTCCCCACACTGTCTTTTCTCCCCTAGTACTTTCTAATTTCTCCCCACACTCCCTCTATTTCCCCCTAGTCCTGTGTCATTTCCACCCCGCACTCCCTCCATCTTCCCCTCGAACAGCACAGAAGATTCCCCCCACCCTCCATTTCCCCCTAGAACTATAACAAAATCCAGCCCCCCCCTCCCTCCCCACACGTTTCTCTATTTCCTTCACACCTTAAGCCTTTCCTCCCCCACACTCTTCCATTTTTCCCCCGCACAGCCCAGAAAATCCGACAGGAAGAGAGAGAGAGAGAGAGAGAGAGAGAGAGAGAGAGACAGAGACAGAGACAGAGACAGAGAGAGACAGAGAGAGAGAGAGAGAGAGAGAGAGAGAGAGAGAGAGAGAGAGAGAGAGAGAGAGAGAGAGAGAGGGAGAGAGAGAGAGAGATAGAAAGAGAGGGAGAAGAGAGGAGAAAAGAGGAGAGAGAGTGAGAGAGAGAGAGAAAGAAAGGGAGAAGAGAAGAGAAAAGAGGAGAGAGAGAGAGCGATAGCGAGAGGGAGAGAGAGCGGGAGAGAAGCGCGTGCACAACCAGCATTAATACTCGCGTCTGCAATCTCTCACGAAATCATAAATGTTATCATTAACGTCCAAACATCGGATTACATGAATCCGGATAATCGCCGACGTTCAGCCGCGGCGCAAAATCTAGCAAGAAATGGCGGGCTTGAGCGAGAAATTTATTCCCGGTAAACAAAGCTGTTTTTGTGCATAAAGAACAGCGGAGTCACCGATTACTACTGCAAGGAGGTTTTTGACTGGGTTTTAAATGGAGAAATGGACCTTATTGGGTTTTTTTTTTTCTTCTTTTTTTTTTTTTTTTTTTTTTTGCTGGCCTTTCTCTCACGTGATGTTTTGCTGCTTTTTTTTTTTTTTGTTTTGTTTTTTGTTTTTTGTTTTTTGTTTTTTCTCTCTCTTTCTTTCGCTTGTTTCGTTTTTTCTGTATTCGCTTCTCATTTGTTTCGTTCTCTTTTGCTTTGATAAATTTTTTTAAATTACATATTTTTTCTTTCTCTTTCTTTCCTTTCGTTAAAATTTTATTTATCTTCCTTCTCTCTAAACCCCTATTTATTCATCACCTATTATCTCCCTTGTTTTATCATCTCTGTCTCTATTTCTTAATTTCTTCCTTATAATTTTTACCTTTCGTTCTTCTCTTCCCTATTCTCTCACGGGGGGGGGGGGGGGGGCGATTGGGGGGAGAGGGGTAAGGCGAAGAAAGGAAGACGAGAAGGGGAAGAGGAAAAGACGGAGGAGAAAGTAAGGAGAAGAAGAAGGAATGCGGGAGAAAATGGGGTAGAGAGGAGGAAGAAGGGAAGGAGAAAAGAGAAAATTGGAGAGGGAAGAGGAGGAGAAGGAGGAGGAGGAGGAGGAGGAGGAGGATGAGGGGGAGGTGGAGGTGGAGGAAGAGGAGGAGGAGGAGGAGGAATAGGAGGAAGAGGAGGAGATGGAGGAAGAGAAGGAAGGGGAGGAGGAGGAGGAGGAAGAGGAGGAGAGGAGGAGGAGGAGGAGGAAGAGGAGAGGAGGAGGAGAAAGAGGAGGAGAGAAGTGAAGAGGAGGAGGAGGAGGAGAGTGGGAAAGAATAATTGAAAGAGAGAGAAGAATGACGAAGAGGAGAGGGAGAAGGAAAAAGAAAGGGGGGAGGGAGGAGGAGGAGGAGGAGAAGACGAAGAAGAAGGAGAAGAAGAAAAAGTAGAAGAAAAAGAGAAAAAAAAAATAAGAATAAGAACAAGCAAAAGAAGAAGTAGAGGAAAAAAAAGAAAAACAAAATTGAGTAAGAAAAGAAAAAGAAGGAGAAGAAAAACAATAACAAGAAAAGGGAGTAACAGACGAAGGAGAAGGGGAAGAAGATGTAGACTGGAGAGGGGGGGAGGGGAGGGGAGAGGTGGGGGGGGGGGAGGGGCAGAGAATGACAAATCATGATGATGGAAAATTACCTTGAACACTGGCAAAAGTCGCCACGGTGTGTGTTTGTTTGTTTGTTTGTTTGTTTGCGTGTGTTTGTATGCGTTTGTTTGTGTGTGTGTGTGTGTTTTAGTGTGCTTTTGTTTGTGTGTGTGTTTGTGTGCGTTTGTTTGTGTGTGTGTTTGTGTGCGTTTGTCTGAGTGTATGTGTGCGTCTGTTTGCATGCGTGTGTTTGTGTGCGTTGGTTTGTGTGTATGTGTGTGTGTGCGTGTACGTGTGCCTTTTTTGTATGCGTTTGTTTATGAGTGGGTTTGTGTGCGTTTGTTTGTGTGTATGTGAGTGTGTATGTGTTTGTGTGCGTGCATGGTGCGTGTTCGTATATGCGTTTAAGTGAGTGAGTGTATGTGTCTGTTGCATACACAGATATAAATCCATCTACCTTTCTACATGTTAATAAATGTGTGAAAATATAGACAATATAGAAAAAAAATCTTCCTAACAATAGTACTAAGCCAATTGGCACTCTTAAGAAAATACACATAATCACGTCATCAGTCATCAGTCATTAGTCAATAGTCATCAGTCAACAGTCAATAGTCAGCAGTAAGAAGTTAACAGTCATTAGTCAATAGTCAGCAGTCATCAGTTAACAGTCAGTAGTCATAAGTCAACAGTCATCAGTCACCAGTCATCAGCCAACAGTCAGTAGTCATAAGTCAACAGTAATCAGTCATCAGTCATCAATCATCAGTCATCAGTCATCAGTCAACAGTCAACAGTAATCAGTCACCAGTCATCAGTCATCAATCAGCAACTTCCATCAGCACCACATTGTACCTGATCTATTCTGTTCACCTTTAGCCGCTTGAACCCCTGTCAGCTGTGTGAACAAAGGCATCAACTTGATAAAATGTTGATTAAGAAAAAAAATATCAAAATAACTTCTTCGTTGATTTTGCGTAATGTTTTATGAACCGAGACGATAACTGACAGGAAAAATAGAAATGGTGTTACAGGAAAAGTAGATATGGTGTTACAGGAAAAATAGATATGGTGTTACAGGAAAAATAGATATGGTGTTACAGGAAAAGTAGATATGGTGTTACAGGAAAAATAGATATGGTGTTACAGGAAAAGTAGATATGGTGTTACAGGAAAAGTAGATATGGTGTTACAGGAAAAATAGATATGGTGTCACAGGAGAAAGTATATATGGTGTTACAGGAAAAGTAGATATGGTGTTACAGGAAAAGTAGATATGGTGTTACGGGAAAAATAGATATGGTGTTACAGGAAAAATAGATATGGTGTTACGGGAAAAATAGATATGGTGTTACAGGAAAAGTAGATATGGTGTTACAGGAAAAGTAGATATGGTGTTACGGGAAAAATAGATATGGTGTTACAGGAAAAATAGATATGGTGTTACGGGAAAAATAGATATGGTGTTACAGGAAAAATATATATGGTGTTACAGGAAAAGTAGATATGGTGTTACAGGAGAAATAGATATGGTGTTACAGGAGAAATAGATATGGTGTTACAGGAAAAGTAGATATGGTGTTACGGGAAAAATAGATATGGTGTTACAGGAAAAATAGATATGGTGTTACGGGAAAAATAGATATGGTGTTACAGGAAAAGTAGATATGGTGTTACAGGAAAAGTAGATATGGTCTTACGGGAAAAATAGATATGGTGTTACAGGAAAAATAGATATGGTGTTACGGGAAAAATTGATATGGTGTTACAGGAAAAGTAGATATGGTGTTACAGGAAAAGTAGATATAGTGTTACAGGAAAAGTAGATATAGTGTTACAGGAAAAGTAGATATGGTGTTACAGGAAAAGTAGATATAGTGTTACAGGAAAAGTAGATATGGGGTTACAGGAAAAGTAGATATGGTGTTACAGGAAAAGTAGATATAGTGTTACAGGAAAAGTAGATATGGTGTTACAGGAAAAGTAGATATAGTGTTACAGGAAAAGTAGATATGGGGTTACAGGAAAAGTAGATATAGTGTTACAGGAAAAGTAGATATGGGGTTACAGGAAAAGTAGATATGGTGTTACAGGAAAAATAGATATGGTGTTACAGGAAAAATAGATATGGTGTCACAGGTAAAATAGATATGGTGTCACAGGAAAAGTAGATATGGTGTTACAGGAAAAATAGATATGGTGTTACTGATATGTTGATAAGAGAGAGTATATGTATGTCTGTTTTATTTCTTTATATATGTCATTGTTATTATTATCTTTTTTTTTTTTTCATTTTCAGTTTTTTTTTCTTTCTTTTTTTACGTTCACTTTCCTCATATATCGAAGAATTAGGAATTAATTAATGTGTTTTTGATGTATTAATTGTTTATGTTTATGCGTGTCTTGTTTATCATCGTATTTTTTCTTTTCTTTTCATGTTTGCGTAAATAGTGTGTATGTGCACTTTTGATATATCGAAGAATTAAGAAAAAAACATTTGTCATTTATGTATTGGTTAAAGTATATGTGTCTTTGTGTATGTTTTCGTAAACAGAGTATATCAGAGGGTTTATATATCTTTACGTATCTATTTATTTTTTTTTTTTCTTCTTTTTCGCGTTTGGGTATACAAAATGTACACACAAAGAGAATACGTATAGTTTTTTTTATTAAGATGACATATGCGTATAAACTATCTATATATGGCTTGAGGTCGTGTGTGTTTGTGCGTGTGTGTGCGTGTGTGTGTGTGTATGTGTGTATGTGTGTGTGTGTGTGTGTGTGTGTGTGTGTGTGTGTGTGTGTGTGTTTCTTTTAGAATTACTTATGTACAAAATAAGTTTGTTTCTTTCTTTCAGATTTCACAAACTCAAATAAAAGACATGTTTTTTTCTTATCATCAGATAACAAATACAGAATATGAACGATTTTTTTTTCTTTAGATTACACTTACATACATACAGACTGTGTGTGTATTTCACATCTACTTCCTATACAAAGTAAATGATTATTTTTCGCCCTCATTTCTAAATCTACACATTATCTACATACAAAGACATACAGACGCATATACAAACAATCTATTTTTTTCGATCACACATACGTACATACAGACAATATACACATAGCGTGAGTGCATCTCACTCTCCATCTACCACTCTCAACATACAAAAGCTTTCTCGCGCAATTGGCACCTTCCAGCAGCCTGCCAATCCCATTCCGATGTCTCTGATGGGCACCTGGCACTCTGATGGCACTCCGCCGCCCATCCGCTCCTTGCCATCCACGCCCGCACGCCCATCAGGAGGACTATAGAGAAGATGTATCATAACTTCTGTCGAGGACTAGATATTGTATGTTATTCCCGTCGACTGAGGTTGGGGGTGGGTGGGGGTGGGTGGGGGTGGGTGGGGGGGAGAGGGAAAGGGGGTTTGGTGAAAAGGAAGGGGTAGGGGTAGCGAGGGAGAAATAGGGAGAGGGGGAGATGGAGGGGTAGGGGGAACGAGGGAGAAAGAGGGAGAGAGGGATAGAGGGAGATGGAGGGGTAGGGAGAAGGGAAAGGAGGGAGAGAGGGAGATGGAGATGGAGGGGTAGGGAGAAGGAGAAGGCGGGAGAGAGGGAGATGGAGGGGTAGGGGCATGGGGGAAGGGGGAAGGGATGGGGAGGGAGAGAAGGAGAAAGTGGGAGGGAAGGGGGAGGGGGAACGGGGGAGAATTGGGATGGAGGAAGGAAAAGGGGGGAGAGGGAAGGTGGCTGTTGGGGGTGGGTGGGGGAAGGGGGAAAAGGAGTAAGGGATGGGAGAAGGGGGAGCAGTAGGGGGATAGAGAAGGAGGGAGGGAAGGGGGGGAGAAAGGGGGATAGAGGGAGGGAAGGTGGCTGTTGGGAGTCGGTGGTGGTGGGGAGAGGGAAAAGGTAGGAGAAGGGGGAAGGAGAAGGAGGGGGGGAGGTGAAGGGGGAAAGAGAAGGGGAGAGGAGGGAGGGAAGGGGTGATAGAAAAAGGAAGAGGGGTTGGGAGTGAGGGGGGTAGTGAGAAAGAGGGCGGTGGGAGGATTGGTTCAGAGAAGGGAAATGGAGGGAGTGATAAGGTGAAGAAGAGAAGGAGAGAATGAAACAGAGGGAGCAGGTAGAAGGAGAAGGAGGGAGAGAGGGAGATGGAGAGGGCGAATGGTAGGTAGAAGGAGAAAGAGGGAGAGAGGGTGAGAGGGAGATGGAGGGGTAGGGAGAAAGAGAAGGAGGGAGAGAGGGAGATGGAGGGGTAGGGAGAAGGAGAAGGATGGAATAAGGGAGATGGAGGGGTAGGATGAAATAGGGAGAGAGGGAGAGAGGGAGATGGAAGGGTAGGGAAGGGGAGAAAGAGGGAGACAGGGAGAGGGAGATGGAGGGGTAGGGAGAAGGAGAAGGAGGGAGAGAGGGGTAGGGAGAAGGAGAAGGGAAGAAAGAGTAAAAGGGAAAAGAGAGAAAAGGAGGGAGAAAGAGGGAGGAGGGAGAAAGAGGATAAAAGAGGGAAACGAGTGAGTAGGGGGGTAGGGAGAAAGACAAGTAGAAGAGGATAGACAGGTAGATGGGAATGGAAGGAAGGAAGAAGAGAGAATGGAAAGGGAGTGAAAATTGGGGGGGGGGGGGGGGAAGCGAAGGGGAATAATATATGGAAAGATGATGACGAAGGGGGGGGGGGGGGTAGGCTTGAGACAAAGATGGAGATGATGATGGAAGGAAGGGGAGGGGGGGAAGGGTAAATGGGAGAAGTATAGAGTAAAGGAGAGTTCCTTTCTCTCTCTCTATCTCTCTCTCGCTCTCTCTCTCTCTCTCTCCTCTCTCTCTCTCTACCACCCTCCCTCCCTCCCTCCCTCCTTCCCTCCCTCCCTCCCTCCCTCCCTCCCTCCCTCCTTCCCTCCCTCCCTCCCTCCCATTTCTCTCTCTTCCTCCTTTCTCTCAAAACAGATTCAATGCTTAAAAATGCATTACGATATTGTGTTAGCAAGTCAATGTATGTCACACTCAAAAAATATGTTAGTGTGGCCGGCGAGGCAGAAGAAGAAAAAAATTTAGGGGAATGAATTATCAGACACGTCAAGTTCGAGGGGAAAGGGGGGTAGGGAGAAGGGGGAGAGAGAGGGGGGGAGAGGGAAAGGGGGTTAGGGGAAAAGGAAGGGGTAGAGGGAGCGAGGGAGAAAGAAGGGGGAGAATGGAGAGGGAGAGAAGGGAGAGGGGAAAAAGGGTAGAAGGGAGCGATGGAGAGGGAGATAAGGGAGAGGGAAAGGGGAGAGAAGGGAGAAGAGGGAGGGGGGAGAAGGGGAGAAGGGAGCGATGGAGAGGGAGATGAGGGAGAAAAGGGAGATGGAAGGGGGAGATAAGGGAGAAGGGAGAGGGGGGGAAGTGAGCGATGGAGAGGGAGATAAGGGAGAAAAGTGAGAGGGAAGGGGGAGAGAAGGGAGAAGGGGAGAGGGGGGGAGTGAGAGGGGAGAGGGGGAGAAGGGGGGGAGAGAGGGGAGAGGGGGAGAAGGGGGGGAAGAGGGGAAAGGAGGAGAAGGGGGGAGAGGGGAGATGGGGGAAGGGGGGAGAGGGGGAGAAGGGGGAAGAGGGGAGAGCGGGAGAAGGGGGGGAGTAGGGAGAGGGGGAGAAGGGGGGAGAGGAGAGAGGGGTAGTGGCTCTTCTCTCATTCCTTTATCTTGTTTCTTTTTTTTATCTCTTCTTGTCTGGTTTATTAATTCTTCTTCTCCTTCTCCTTCTCCTCCTTCATCTCTCTTCTTCTTCGCCGCTTCTCTCTGTTTTTTCCTCTTCTTCTCCTTCTTCTTTTCTCTCTCCATACTAATATTAATACAATTAGTGTTAAGGATAATGATGATGATAAAAATAAGGATATTAATGACAGAACTAATAATGATAATAGTTAATAAAAATAATGATAAAGATAATTTTAATAATAATAATGATACTACTAGTACTGCTGGTAATGATGATAATGATAATGATAATGGTATTATCATTAATGATGATAGCAAGGATAATAATGATAACAATAATCATGAGGATAATGATAACAATGATTAATGATGATAATGATTATGATAATAATAATAATAGCAATAATTATAATAACGATAATAGTGATAATGATAATAATGATAATAATAAGAATAACAATGATAATAAGAACAATGATAATGACAATATTGATGTATTATTAATTATAATAAAGATAATGATGGTAACGATCATAATAGAAAAAATAAAAAATAGTGATAACATTCATGATACCAATAACAATAACAACAGTAGTGATAATGATAATGGTGATAATATTTACTGTAATGATAATGATGATAACAATAACATAACATAAAAATTATAGCAATACTGATACTACTACTACTACTACTATTAATACTAATTCTAAGAACTACTAGGAACAATGATAATAACAATAAAGATAACAATGATGAAAAATAATGATAAATAATGATGTCAATAATAATAAGACTGATAATCGTAATAGCAATAATAATAATGATAATAATGATAATATCAATAATGATTACAGTACTATTGCTAATTTTGATGATGATGGTAATGATAATAATAATAATGACGATAATGATATCAACAATGAATAATGATAAAAATAGATAAAGAAAAGACAAGAAAAAATATGGGATAAACGGAGAAAATAAGATATAAAGAGGATAAAAGCGAGATAGAAAAAAGAAAAAAAGAAAAAGAAGAAAAAGGTAGACACAAAGAACGAAAAAAAAAAAAAAAAACAGAAAAAAATATATATGGGGAAATAGGAAGAACAAAGAGAGATATACAAAAGAAAGAAAGAAAGAAACAAACAAAACATAAGAAACGCGGAAAACAAGTGAACATCAACAAGCGAATAAAAGTCACGGGGAAAAGAAAAGCCAAGATCCATAAGCACTTCTTCCCCTCGATCCAGTATGTCATTTTCGACCTTAATGATAAGGGCCGCAGAGGAGGGTAGCTTGGGGGGGGGGGGGGGAAGAGGGAGGGAGGAGGGGAGGGAACAGGGAGGGAGGGGATGGTACCGAAGGAGGGTAGGGAGTGAGAAAGGGAGGAGGAGGGGAGGGAGGAGGAGGAGGAGGGAGAAGGAGATGGCAGAGGAGATAAAGGGGAAAGTACCCAGGGAGGGAATAGAAGGGTACCAAGGAGGCGGGGCGAGAGGAGGGTACCAAGGGAGGGAATAGGAGGGTACCAAGAGACGGCGAGAAGAGGATACCTCGGGGGGGGGGGGGGGCTGAAGGTACCAAGGGGGCGGGGCGAGAGGAGGGTACCAAGGGAGGGAAGAGGAGGGTACCAAGAGACGGCGAGAAGAGGATACCTCGGGGGGGGGGGGGGGCTGAAGGTACCAAGGGGGCGGGGCGAGAGGAGGGTACCAAGGGAGGGAAGAGAAGGGTACCAAGAGACGGCGAGAAGAGGATACCTCGGGGGGGGGGGGGGCTGAAAGTACCAAGGGGGCGGGGCGAGAGGAGGGTACCAAGGGAGGGAAGAGGAGGGTACCAAGAGACGGCGAGAAGAGGATACCTCGGGGGGGGGGGGGCTGAAGGTACCAAGGGGGCGGGGCGAGAGGAGGGTACCAAGGGAGGGAAGAGGAGGGTACCAAGAGACGGCGAGAAGAGGATACCTCGGGGGGGGGGGGGGGCTGAAGGTACCAAGGGGGCGGGGCGAGAGGAGGGTACCAAGGGAGGGAAGAGGAGGGTACCAAGAGACGGCGAGAAGAGGATACCTCGGGGGGGGGGGGGGGCTGAAGGTACCAAGGGGGCGGGGCGAGAGGAGGGTACCAAGGGAGGGAAGAGGAGGGTACCAAGAGACGGCGAGAAGAGGATACCTCGGGGGGGGGGGGGGGCTGAAGGTACCAAGGGGGCGGGGCGAGAGGAGGGTACCAAGGGAGGGAAGAGGAGGGTACCAAGAGACGGCGAGAAGAGGATACCTCGGGGGGGGGGGGGGCTGAAGGTACCAAGGGGCGGGGCGAGAGGAGGGTACCAAGGGAGGGAAGAGGAGGGTACCAAGAGACGGCGAGAAGAGGATACCTCGGGGGGGGGGGGGGCTGAAGGTACCAAGGGGGCGGGGCGAGAGGAGGGTACCAAGGGAGGGAAGAGGAGGGTACCAAGAGACGGCGAGAAGAGGATACCTCGGGGGGGGGGGGGCTGAAGGTACCAAGGGGGCGGGGCGAGAGGAGGGTACCAAGGGAGGGAAGAGGAGGGTACCAAGAGACGGCGAGAAGAGGATACCTCGGGGGGGGGGGGGGGGGGCTGAAGGTACCAAGGGGGCGGGGCGAGAGGAGGGTACCAAGGGAGGGAAGAGGAGGGTACCAAGAGACGGCGAGAAGAGGATACCTCGGGGGGGGGGGGGGGGGGAGGTACCAAGGGGGCGGGGCGAGAGGAGGGTACCAAGGGAGGGAAGAGGAGGGTACCAAGAGACGGCGAGAAGAGGATACCTCGGGGGGGGGGGGGGCTGAAGGTACCAAGGGGGCGGGGCGAGAGGAGGGTACCAAGGGAGGGAAGAGGAGGGTACCAAGAGACGGCGAGAAGAGGATACCTCGGTGGGGGGGGGGGCTGAAGGTACCAAGGGGGCGGGGCGAGAGGAGGGTACCAAGGGAGGGAAGAGGAGGGTACCAAGAGACGGCGAGAAGAGGATACCTCGGGGGGGGGGGGGGGGGCTGAAGGTACCAAGGGGGCGGGGCGAGAGGAGGGTACCAAGGAGGAGGGAAAACAGAGGAGGGTACCAAGGAAGAGGGGGGGGGGGTGAGAGATGATCAAGGAGGGAATGCAAATTGAATTAACATCGAATCTATCCAAATTTAGTATTTTTTTATGTCTATTTTTCTAACATCAATTTTATCTTCGTTTCTTCTCAGAAACACAGAAACAAAAAAAAAAAAATAAAGAAAGTAGAAGGAAAAATAGGAGATAATAGGGAGAAAAATAGAGAAATTACGGATAAAAGGAAATAGAATAAGTGGGAAAAAATATAAGAATCATAATTATAAAAATTAACAAACAGAAACGTAACAAAGGAAAATGAAAGAAAAAAAGACAGGAAAAAGATAAATAAATAAAGAAAGAAGAAAGGAAAAAGAAAAAGAAAGAAAGAAAGAAAAGAAAAGACAAGAAAAAGAATGAAAGAGAGAAAGAGAAAAAGAAAGAAA
The DNA here is from genome assembly GCF_019202785.1 of Penaeus chinensis. Taxonomy (NCBI): domain Eukaryota; kingdom Metazoa; phylum Arthropoda; class Malacostraca; order Decapoda; family Penaeidae; genus Penaeus; species Penaeus chinensis. The sequence continues at coordinate 559,251 of NC_061861.1, forward strand.
GAGAGAAAGAGAAAAAGAAAGAAAGAGAGAAAGACAAAGACAGAAAGAAAGAGAGAAAGAGAAAAAGAAACAGAAAGAAAAAGAAAGGAAGACGAGAAAAAGGACAGAGAGAAGAAACACGAAAAATAAACCACTTTTTTTATTTTTATTTATCCACTCCTTCTCTTACGCTCTCCTCTCTCTCTTATTTCCTATAACATCTCGTCCCCTCTTCCTTCCTCGTACTTCCTATTTCATGCCTTCGTCTTCTCCTCCCTTTCCATTCCCCAAGTCTCTTTCCTATTCTTTTTTTTTCTTTCCTCTCCTCCCCCTTCCCACTTCTTAGTTCACCCTTACCCCTTCCCATGGCCCATTTCACCCCTTCACCCTCTTTCCTATCTCCCCATTTCCCCGTCCTTCCTATTTTTTTATTTCCAACTCCTCCCTCCCCACCCCTTCCCTCTATTTTCCTATTTCCCCATTTCCCCCTCCTCCCCATTTACCCATTTCCAACTCCTCCCTCCCTACCCCTTCCCCCTCCTCCCCAACCCCCCCCTCCTTCTCCCTCTACTCTTTCCTCCACCCGTTCCCTCTCCCCCATTCCACCCCCTTCCTCCCTCTCCCATCCCTTCCCTCTCCCCCATTCCACCCCTTCCTCCCTCTCCCACCCCTTCCCTCTCCCCCATTCCACCCCCTTCCTCCCTCTCCCTCCCCTTTTCCCTTTTCCTTAACCACCACCCCCACCCTATCCTCCCCCCCCCAGCCCCTTCCCACGCCCCATCTCACCCCCCCTTCCACCCCTCCCCCCCCTCCCCCAACCCTCCTTACCTCCAACCAGGAAATTAGGTTTTCTATAATGCACACGAGGAAGGTGGACGTCGGTTATTACGGTCACGATGAATGCATGTAGGGAGGGAAGGGAGGGAGGGAGGGAGGGAAGGAGGGTAAGTAGGGAGGGGGAGGGGAGGGAGGGAGGGAAGGGAGGGAGGAGGGGGAGGGGGAGGGAGGGAGGGAGGGAGGGGGGGGGAGGGAGAGGAAGAGGGAGGGAGGGGAGGAAGGAGGGAGAGAGGAGAAGGAAAAGGAAAGGAGGTTGAGGAGGAGGGAGAGTGGGAGGGAGGGAGGGAGGGAAGGAAGGGGGGAGGGAGGGAGGGAGGGAAGGAGGGAAGGAGAGAGGAGAAGGAAAAGGAAAAGGAGGTTGAGGAGGAAGGAAGGAGGGAGGAAGGGAGCGAGGGACGGGAGGGAGGGAGGAAGGGGGAGGGAGGGGGGGGGGAGGAGGGTAGGAGAGAGGAGAAGGAAAGGGGGTTAAGGAGGAGGGAAGGAGGGAAGGAGAGAATGATGGCGAGAGGGAGGGAGGGAAGGAGTGAGGGAGGAAAAGGAGGAGGAGGAAAAGAAGGTCGAGAAAGAGAAAGAGAAAAAGATAGATAGATAGATAGATACACACACACAAAAATAAAAAACAAAATAATAATAATTACGAGACAAAAAACACAAAGCAAGAAACAAACAAGAAAAACAGAGAAAAAAAAGAAAAACAAAGAAAAAAAACAAAAAAGAAAAAAAACTAATTTAATCGAAAAACGAAACAGCGACGAATAAAAACCTTTGATTAAGAAACACCTGATGAGTTTTTTTTTTTTCTTTTTCTTTTCTTTTTTTTTTTAGGTCAACTTCATGCATTTGTGAGAAAGATGCAGGTGGGATTCTTCATTGGGGTCAGGGCGGGCGGCAAATGAGGGAAGAGGGAGGGGAGGAAAAAAGGAGGAAGGGAGGAGGAAACAAGGGAGGAGGGAAGGAGGATGTTAAGGGAGAAGGAGGGAGGAGGGAGGGGGGAAGGAGGGAGGAGTGAGGGGAGGGGGGGGAGAGGAGGAAAGGAAGGGAGGGGGAGGGGAGGAAGGAGGGAGGAAGGAGGGAGGAGGGGGGAGAGGGAGGGAGGAAGAAGAGGAGGGGAGGGAGGAGGGAGGGGAGGAAGGAGGGGGGGGAAGGAGGGAGGAGGGAGGGGAGGAAGGAGGGAGGGAAGAGGAGGTAAATTTAGGGAGGAGGGGGGAGGGGGGAAAATTAGGGAAGAGGAAGGAGGGAGGAGGGATTAAAGGAGTAGGGGAGGGAGGAAGAAAGGAGGAAGGGGAGGAAGGAGGGAGGAAGGAGGGAGGAAGAGGAGGAAGGAGGGAGGAGGGAGTGAGGAAGGAGGGAGGAAGAGGAGGAAAAAGGGAGGAGGGAGGGGAAGAGAGGGTAAATGAGGGAGGAGGGAAGGAGGAGGTACGGGAGGAAGGAGGGAGGAGGAGGAGGAAGGAAGAAAGGAGGAGGAAAAAGGGAGGATGGAAGAGGAAGGAGGGAGGAGGGGGAGGAAGGAAGAAAGGAAGAGAGGAGGAGGGAGGGGAGGAAGAGGAGGAAGGAGGGGAGGAGGAGGAAAAAGGGAGGAGGGAAGGAAGGGAGGAGGAGGAAAAAGGGAGGAGGGAAGGAGGAGGTAGGGGAGGAAGGAGGGAGGAGGAGGAAAAAGGAAGGAGGGAAGGAG
>NC_061861.1:579238-584238 GCF_019202785.1 Penaeus chinensis
GTGTACACGTGGATCTCCCGATACTTTATAAGTGTACATATAGCCCCCAATGCTCCATAAGTGTTCACATAATTCCAACGATGTACTCTGTAAGTGTACATATGTGTACATACGTGAAGGAGCCTCGTAGTAGACTTACACAAGAGGGGAGGGGGGGGAGGGGGGAGGGGAGGGAGAAGGAGGAAGGGGAGGGGGAGGGGAGGGGAGAAGGAGGAAGGGGAGGGGGAGGGGAGTAGGGGAAGGGAGGAAGGTGTGTTGGGGGGAAGGAGGAAGGTGTGTGGGGGGGAGGGGAAAGGGAGGAAGGTGTGTGTGGGGGGGGAAGGGGGGAAGGTGTGTGGGGGGGGAATGAGGATGGGGAGGGGGGAAGGGGGGGAGGGGAAGGGGGGAGGTATGTGGGGGAGGGGAAAGGGAGGAAGGTCTGTGGGGGGGAGGGACAGACAGGAAGGTGTGTGGGGGGGAGGGACAGGCAGGAAGGTGTGTGGGGGGGAGAGGAAGGGAGGAAGGTGTGTTTAGGGGGAAGGTAAGAAAGTGTGTGTAGGGGGGAAGGGAGGAAAATGTGTGTGGGGAGGGAGGGAAAGGTAAGAAGGTGTGTGGGGGGGGAAAGGGAGGAAGGTGTGTGTGGGGGGAGGAGAAGGGAGAAAGGTGTGTGGGGGAGGAGGGGAAGGTAAGAAGGTGTGTGTAGGGGGGAAGGTAAGAAAGTGTGTGTAGGGGGGAAGGGAGGAAAGTGTGTGGGGAGGGAGGGGAAGGTAAGAAGGTGTGTGGGGGGGAGGGAAAGGGAGGAAAATGTGTGTGGGAGGGAGGAGGGGAAGGGATGAAGGTGTGTGGGGGGGAGGGGGACACACCACCTGTCTCACCAACTACCACCTGCGCTGCCTCACTCCAGGTGGCTCTCCGATGAACATGTTGCAAGAGAGATAACAGTAATGATATCAATGATGGGAGGAATTATACTGGTATAAATAATAATGATAATATTGGTGATACAATGATGATAATAATTATGATATGATAATTATAACTGTGATATGATAATAATAATTGTGATATGATAATAATGATAATAATTGTGATATAATAATAATAACAATTGAGATAAAATAATGATAATAACTGTGATATAATAATAATAATTGTGATGCAACAATGATGATAATCGTGATGCAACAACAATAATAATTGTGATATGATGATAATGATAATTGTGATATCAATGCTATAACAACTTATGCTCTTACTATTTTTACTACAATTATTATTGGTAATGCTACACATATTATTGTGAATTGTGAAGGAGGCGTAGAATGTATGAGAAGAAGATTAAAAAAAAAAAAAAAGTGAAAAGGAAGAGAAGGATATGAACGGAAAGATTAAGAAGGTGAATATAGGAATAAGAAAGAAAAAAAAATAATAACAGGAAGATAGAGAAAGTAAAGATCGGAAACGGAAAAAAAAAATAAAAACGAAGAGAGAGAGAGAAAGAGAGAGAGAGAGAGAGAGAGAGAGAGAGAGAGAGAGAGAGAGAGAGAGAGAGAGAGAGAGAGAGAGAGAGAGAGAGAAGAGAGAGAGAGAGAGAGAGAAAGAGAGAAAGAGAGAGAGAGAGAGAGAGAGAGAGAGAGAGAGAGAGAGAGAGAGAGAGAAAGAGAGAGAGAGAGAGAGAGAGAGAGAGAGAGAGAGAGAGAGAGAGAGAGAGAGAGAGAGAGAGAATGAAAAAAGAGGAATAGAGAAAGAGAAAGAGAGAGAGAGAGAGAGAGAGAAAGAGAGAGAGAGAGAAATGGAACCAAAAGGCTAGTTCCGTACCACAGGAGACCAGCCAACCAGCAGCGCCTGGGGACAGCACAGGAGCCATGAGCGAATCCATGTGAGACACATCACCCTCCCTTTCCCCTCCCCCCCACTTTCCCCCTCCCCCCTCTCCCTCCCCCCTCGACTCCTCTCCCTCCTCTCCCTCCTCCTCGACCCTCCTCTCCCTCCTGCCCTTCCCCCCCTCTCCCCCCCCTCTTCCTCCTGCCCCTCTCCCCCCTCGACCCCCGCCCCCTCTCCTCCAGCGACCCCTCTCCCCCCCTTCCCCAAACTTCCCCCCACCAGGCAGGACAAAGGTGTTGGGGAAAATTACAGTAATTGGGCAATCAATAACTCCATCCTCCTCCCCCCCCTTCTCCCTCTCCACCCTTCCTCCTCCCCCCCCCTCTCCATGCCCTCTGCCCCCCCTCCCATTCTCTCCCCTTCTCCCCCTACTCTTTCCTCCCCCCTCCCCCCTCCTCACCCCCCACTCAAAACCCCCTCTAGTCTCCTCCCTTTTTCTTCTCTTCTCTCCCTCTTTTATTCTTCCTCCCCCTTTCTTATATCTTTATTTTTCTCTTCCATTTTCCTTTATTCTCTTGTTCTCCTTGCCTATTTCTCTTCTTCGCAGAGACGGAAAGAGGACGTAGGAGAGAGAGAATAACTTATGTTGACTTTACATTCGTTTTAGCGCCGATATATTTCGGAGAAAGTATATCCAGGCGGAGGTATATTTTGAAAAGAATATATCTTGTCGGTTTGTATGTTTTGAGGTATATATTTCTTACGCTTTGATGGCATTTCCCCGACGAGGTATACTTTGAAGAAAATATGTCGGTAGAAAGTATATCTAGGCGAAGGTATATTTTGAAAGGAATATGTCTTGTTGGTTGGTATATTTTGAGGAATATATTTCTTACGAATTTGATGACATTTCCCCGACGAAGATGTACTTTGAAGAAAATATGTCGGTAGAGATATATTTCGATGAAGGTATATCCAGACGAATGTAAGGGAATATACCTTGTCGTACTCAGCGAAGATATATTTTTGAAGAAATTATCTCGACGGAGATCTGTTTCGGAGAAAAATATATCTACGCAAAGATTTGAAAGGAATATAGCTTGTTTTGTGGTATATTTGAGGAAGTATATTTTGAAGATATTTTCTCAACGAGGATATATTCTGAAGAAAATATGTCAACGGAGATATATTTTGAAGAGAATTTGTCATGGCGGTGATAGATTTTGAAAAAAAAAAAAAAATATATATATATATATATATAGCGCGATGGAATAATATTTTGTTGGAAAAAAATACCTTGATACAGATGTATTTAAAAGATTATACATTTTGAATATCACTTTTTATGTAGATACATTTTGAAAATAAATAAATATTTTTTTTGAAGGAGACATTTTGAAGAAGATATTTTTCGATGTAGACACATTTTTGAACATCATTTTTGAAGTAGATATTTTATGGTGTCAAATTGTGAGAATTGCAGATCCTGTAAAAGAAAAAAATAATAGAAATGATATAAATAATAATAATAATAGAAAGAAATAATGATAATAATAGAAAGTAATAATGATAATAATAGAAATAATATAATAATGATAGAATAATAGAAATAATATAAATAATAATAATGATAGAATAATAGAAATAATAGAAATAATAATAAATAATAATAAAGAAAAAGAAAAAAAAATAATAGAAAGAAAGAATGATTTAATAAATATAACGAAATATATTTGTACGACTTTCTTATTGGAATATAGTTGATAAACAAAAACTGATTATAGCAGTTTACACAGAAGATGAAAAACAAAGACAATATTTTTCTAGAACTTATTAGTATATAATTGATAAAACAAAATTATATAACAATGTAGGAAAATTAAATAATTTTGTTTATGATTTCTTAATAATATATAATTGATCAAATAAAAATTCTGAATTGTTTAGAAATTAAGTAAGAAGAATATAAGATATAAATATCTTTGTATGAACAATCTTATTAGAATATAAACGATAACATAAAATTAATTAGAAAGATTACCTTACGTATAGCAATTAAAAGGGTAATACATTTTTTTGTTTTGAATTTTTTTATTGATAAAACAAAATAAATTTAATTTGTTGATAAAATTAAATTCATCATAAAGGCTATCTCTTGTACAGAGAGAAGAATCAAATATATTATTAAATATATCTGTAGGACTAATTTATTGATAGAGATATAATCTGATAATGTAAAACTGGAATCAAAAGATTTACGTGTAGGTAATTAATCACATACAATGGAACAATTATTGAGGAAAATCAAACGCAAAATAAAAATTGTATTTTTAATAAGCATAAGATACATAATCAAACTTTGATGTATTATAAACCTGAATCAGACTGTAAAAAAAAAAGATATATATGTATGTACAAAATATACATGAAATATACAAAAAAAAAAAGAAAAAAAGAATACATATATAGAGATACATATAATGAAGCACTTATCAACAGTGGGATAAAACTAATTAAGAAAAATAAACAGAGAACAATAAAATAAACAAGAGGCAAAACGGATAAGAAATGTGAATCAGTTTGATAAATCATAATGATATTGAGGAACCATTTTGAGTGATATTATTATAATATGATTTTAGTACATAATGTAATAGTAATAATAATAGTGATAATGACAATATCAACGGTAATGGTAACAATTATCATAACAAAAAGGATAATATTAACAACAATAATAATAACAAGTATAATAATGATAGTAAAAAATATAATAATAATAATAATAATAATAATGATATAATAAGAAGAACAATGTAGTAATGATAACAATATTAATAGTAATAATGATAATAATAATCATGATAATAATAATAATAATAGTAATAAATTAATAATAATAATAATGATAATAATAATAATGATAATAATAATAGCAATAATAAAAATAATAAATAATAATAACAATTATAATAGTGATGATAATAGTAATAATGATGATGATGAGATGATACTACTAATAATTATGAAAATAGTAATAATGAGATAACAACAACAGCAAAAACAACAACAATAATACCAATATATAATGCTAGTAATAATGATGATAATAAGAGTAGAATGACAATGATAGAAATAATAAGAACAATAAAAATGGTGACAATAATGATTATAGATTTAATAATAACAGTAATGAT
>NC_061861.1:589238-601738 GCF_019202785.1 Penaeus chinensis
CCCCCTCCCCCTCCTTCCCCCTCCCTTTTTCCCTCCCCTCCCCTACCCTCCCTCCCCCATCTCCCTCCCTCTCTCCCTCCCCCTCCCCCTCCTTCCCCCTCCCTTTCCCCCCCCCCCTCCCTTCCCTCCCCATCCTCCCTCCCTCCCCCTCCCCCTCCTTCCCCCTCCCCCTCCCTTTTTCCCTCCCCTTCCCTCCCCATCCTCCCCCTCCCTCTCCCACTCCCCCTCCTTCCCCCCTCCCTTTTTCCCTTCCCCCCTTCCCTCCCCATCCTCCCCCTCCCTTCACCTCCCTCCCCCTCCCCCTCCTTCCCCCTCCCTTTTTCCCTCCCCCTCCCTTTTTCCCTCCCCCTCTCCCCCTCCCTCCCCCCTCCCTTTTTCCCTCCCCTCCCCTCCCCCCTCCCCCCTCCCTCCCCCATCTCCGAAGCTAAACACGTCCTGCTTTAATTTTCGAAATTGCTCCCATAATCGCCCGCTTTAATCTGAGGATAAAATGTCAGGGCGGGAAAGAACACACGAGCACTCCCCCCCCCCCCCCCCCCCCCCCCCACCCCTCCTTCATCCTTCTTCCTTCCCCCTCTCCCCCTCTCTCCCCCAACCACCTTCACCCCTTTTTACTTAAGCTTCTCCCTCCCTCCTCCTCCTCCTCCTCCTTCTCACCTTCACCCCCTCTTCCCTTCTTTATTTAGTCCTCTCCCTCCCTCCTTCCTCCTCCTTCTCTTCTCCCCCTCCCTCATCCCTCTCTTTCTTCCTTCTTTATTTGGTCCTCTCCCTCCCTCCTCCTCCTCCTAATAATAATAATAATAATAATAGTGATAATAGTGATAATAATAATAATAATAATAATAATGAGAGTAATATAAACAACAACAGCAGCAATAGTAACAATAATTATATCATTAATAATGATAATGATAATGATAATAATAACTAAGATAATGATGATGATAACAACAATGATAATAGTGATAAAAATGATAATAACAGCAATCGTAATAATATAAATAATAGTAAAAATCACAATAATGATAATAACAATAATAACAATAACAATATTAATAATAATAACAATATTACTGATAACAATAACGACAACAACAACAATGATAATGATAATGATAAAAATAATAATAAAAATAATAATGATAATAATAATGATACCAACAATAATAATAATAATAATAATAATAATAAAAATAAAAATGATGATGATAATAATGATAATAATAATAAAAAATAATAGTAATAAAACAGTAATAATAATAATAACAATAATAATAGTAATAACAATAATGATAATAGTACTACTACTAATGATAACAATAATAATAGTAATGGTAATATTATTATTATCATTATTATTATCATTATTGTTATTATTATAATGATAATAATGCTGATGATAATGATAATAATAATGATAATGTTGATAGCAATAATAATAATAATAATAATAATAATAATAATAATAATAACAATGATAATAATAACAATAATAATCATAACAATATTATTAATATTAATAATGGTAATAATAATATTGATAATGAAAGTGATAATAATAATAATAATAATAATGATAATAGTAATAATAATAATAACAATAACAATAATAGTAATAATGATAATAATAGTAATAATGATAATAATAATAACGATAAAAATGATAATAATGATAATAATAATAATAATGATAATGATGATAATGATAATAATAATAATAATGATAATAATAATAATAATAATAATAATAATAATAATAATAATGATAATAAAAATAATAACAATAATAATAATAGTAGTAATGATAATAATAAAAATAATGATAATAATGACAATAATAATAATTATAACTATAATATTAAATATGGTAATAATAATAATAATAGTAAGAGTCCTAATAATAATAATCAAAATAATAATAATAATAATGATAATAATAATAATAGTAATAATAATAACAATAATATAATAGTAGTAGTAATAATAATAATAATAAAAAAATAATAATGATAATAATAATAATAATAATAATAACAATAATATGATAGTAATAATAATGATAATAATAGTAATAATGATAATAATAATAATAATGATAATGATAATAAATAATAATAACAATGATAACAATAATAATGATACAAGTAATGATAATAATAATCATAATAATAATCTTGATAATAGTAGTACTGGTGATGCTAAAGCTGATAATAACAATAATAATAATAATGATAATAATGATAATGATAATGATAATAATAACAATAATAATAATACAAATAATAATAATAAAAATAATAATAATAAAAATAATAATAATAATAATGATAATGGTGATGATGATAATAATACTGATAATACTGATAATAATAATAATGATAATAATAATAATAATAATAATTACGATAATGATAATAATAATAACGATAATAATAAGAATATGAATAATGATAATAATGTTAATAATAATAATAATAACGATAATAATAACAATAATAATAATGATAATAATAATAATAATGATAATAATAATAATAATAATAATAATAATAATAATAATTATTATTATTATTATTGTTATTATTATTATTATTATTATTATTATCATTATCATTATTAATAATATCACAATAACAGCACCAATGAATTTAATAATAATAATAATGTTAATAATGATAATAAAACAATAATAATGATAATACAATAGCAATAATGATAGCAATAACATTCATGCAAAATGACTCCCCCCAAATCACCATGCACAGAGACTCATGCAGAAGATCTACTCACTTCACTCATTGACATGACTCATGACTCACCTGTTAAGGGCGAAAGCGGAATATATAACAAACATAAAATAAACGAAGGAAGGAAGAAGAGGGGAGAAGGTGATACGAGAGAGAGAGAGAGAGAGAGAGAGAGAGAGAGAGAGAGAGAGAGAGAGAGAGAGAGAGAGAGAGAGAGAGAGAGAGAGAGAGCGAGAGAGAGAATGATAGATAGGTAGAGAAGGAGAGAGAAATTTCTGTATAGATAGATACATAGATAAATAGATAAATGGATAGATAGAAAGGTAGATAGATAGAGCGATAGAGAGAGAGAAGGATAAACAGATAAATAGACAGGTATAAAAAAAAAGAGAGAGATTAATAGACAAACAGAGAGAAACAGACTGACAAATAGATAGACAGACAGCGAGAGAGAAAGAGAGAGAGAGACATTTTCCCTCCTTTTTTTTTTTAAATTTAACGGTCGTGCAGAACTCGTGTATCGCCATCTTGGGAGATCCTGAAGTGATCTAAATGTCCTTCGCTTCTCTCGCCTCCTGCTGTCCCCTTGGGTGTCCTACGGAAGCCCAAAGGGATGCTGGAGGCGGCCGGCGAGATGAATAATGAAACATACTGACGAAGGAGATGGAGGAGGGAGGAGGAGGAAGAAGGGGGGGAAGGGGGAGGAGGGGGGGAGGAAGGGGGAGGAGGGGGGAGGGGGAGGAGGGGGAGGAAGGGGGAGGAAGGGGGGAGGGGGAGAAGGGGGGAGGAAGGGGGAGGAGGGGGGAAGGGGGAGGAGGGGGAGGAAGGGGGAGGGGGAGGTGGGGGAGGAAGAAGAAGAAGGGGAAGGTGGAGGAATAGGAAGAGGAGGAAGAGTTAGAGGAAAAGGAGGAAGAGGTGGAGGAGCGGAGAAGGAGGAGGCTGAGGAGAAAGTGGACGAGGAAGAAGAGGAGGAGGAGGAAGGGGGAGGAGAAAGAGTAGGAGGAGGAGAAAGGAAGAGGGGGAGGAGGAGGAGGAGGAGGAGGAGGAGGAGGAGGAGGAAGGGGAGGAGGGGGGAGGAGAAAGAGGAAGAAGAGGAGGAGGAGGAGGAAGGGGGGAGGATAAAGAGTAGGAGTAGGAGGGAAGAAGGAGGAAGAAAAGAAGGAAGAGTAGTGGAAAAAAAAGATTAGGAGGAAAAGGAAGAGAAGAAAAAGTTTTCCGATTTTTTCCGTTTCCTTCTTCGTATTCTGCTTCGTTTTCTTCGTTTTTCTTCGTTTTTCTTCTCCGTTTTCTATTCCATTTTCTTCTTCGTCTTTAATTCGTTTTCTCCCTCGTTTTCTGTTTAGTTGGGAAGAAGTGGATAAAAGAAAATGGAACGAAAGAGGGGAAGAAAAAGAGAATTGAAAATAGGAAGAGGGAGGAGAGGAAGAAGAGGAAGAAGAAGAAGAGGATGAAGGAGAATATAAATAAGGAAGTGAGAAAGACGACGATGGAAAATGGAGGAGGGAGAGTACGAGAACAAGGAGGAGGAAGAGATAGCAAAAAATAGGAAGAATATTAGTAGGAGGAAGAGGAAGAGGAGGAGGAGCAAGAGGAAGAGGAGGAGGAGGAGGAGGAGGAGGAGATGAAGAAGAAGAAGAAGAAGATACAGAAGAGTAGAGGTAGAAAGAAGAAAGAGAGAGAGAGAGAGAGAGAGAGAGAGAGAGAGAGAGAGAGAGAGAGAGAGAGAGAGAGAGAGAGAGAGAGAGTAAATGTCCTCCAAAACGAAAAATCAGAAAAAAAAAAACGGAAAGAGAAAAAAAAGAGATAAGAGGGAAGAAGATGAGAGTGAGAAAAAAAGAGAAAAATAAGTAGAAAAAGAAGACGAAAGGAAGAAGAAGAAAATAGAAAACGCAACATAAAAAAAAAAAAAAAACAGTAAGAAAAAGAAGAACACGTAAAAAAAAATAATAATAAAAAAAATAAAAACATACAACCAAAAAACAATAACAGAAGAACCAAAAACCAACCAACAAACAAACAAAAAGAAAAATACGAGAAGGAATAAGGCAAAGAAGACAGGAACAAAGGGAACGACCAACAGCGAGGGACGCAGTGTACCGTCCTCGGGGAGCTCGCCAGCGTCAGAAGGGAATCGAAGAGGCGTCGATCCGCGCTGGACGAGAGGGGCTTTCACACTGGCCAAGAGGGGTACCCCATGCCCTGCTTCCTCTTCCTCCTTCACCCCCACCCCTCCCCTCCTCCCTCCCTCCTCCTCTCTCTCCTCCTCTCTCCTCCCCCCCCCCCCCCTTCTTCCTCTGGTCTCTGGTCATTTCTCGCCTCCTCTCTCTTCCTCTGTCTTCGCTGGGTCCTTCTCTTGCCCCTTTATTTCTTTTCTCTCTTTTCGCTCTCCTTTTTCTCTGTTTTCTTTGGTCCTGTCTCTGTTCTTCTCATTTCTCGCCTCTTTAGTCTCTTTTCTTCTTCTATTCTCTGTTTCCTCCCTTCTCTTTCTTCTCTCTTTCTTCCCTTCTCTCTCTTTCTCTCTCTTCCCTCCTCTTGCTGTCTTCTCTGTTTCCTTCCTTTCTCTCTCCTACTTCTCTTCCCCACTCTCCCTATTTCTCCTCCTTTTCTCTCTCCTCTCCACTCTTCCCTCTCCCCCCTTCCCTCTCTTCCCCTTCTCTCTTCTCTTCCCTCTCCTCTCCCTCTTCACTCACTCCTTCGCCCTCCCCTCCCCTTCTTCCCTCCCCACCCTCTTCCCTCCCCTACCCCCCCTATTCCCCTCCCTCTCTTACCCTCTTTCCTCTCCTCTTCCCCCTCCTCCCCCTCTCCTCCCTCCCCTCTCCCCCTCTCATCCTCCTTCCCCCCTCTTTCCTTTCTTCCCCTCCCCCTCTTCTCCTTCTCTTCTCTCTTCGTCCTCGGGTGACGGTTGTACCCACGCCTCCGTTATCTCATTCCTCTTCCTTCCTTCCTTTCTGCCTCTCTTCCGTAGCTCCTCCCCCAACCCCCTCCCCTCACCCCCTTCTCCTCCCCCTTCCCCCCACCCCCCACCACCTCTCTTCTCAGCCTTGATCCTTACTCGTCGTCTACTTCTCACCTCCCCCTACACTTATCTTCTTTCCTCCATTTCTCTTCTCCCCCCCACACGCTTCACTCACTCCCCTCCCCACTCTTCTTCTACCCCCACACTTATCTCCTCCCCACTTCGCTCCTCCCCACACTCCTCTTCTCCCCCCACACTCCTCTTCTCCCCCCACACTTCTCACTCCCCTCCCCACTTCTCTTCTCCCCACACCTTTTCTCCCGACATGCACCCCCCTCCCACCATTTCCCTTCTCCCCATATCTCTTCCCTTAACCCCTCTTCTTCAAATTTCGTCCTCTCTTCTCCTCTCTTTTCTCTCGTCCTATATCCCGGCTTCCTCTCCTTCCCCCTATTTACTCTCCCCCCCCTCTCTTCACCCTCCCCCCCCCCCTTCCCTACACGTACTCTCCCTTTCCTTCATCGTCTCTCCACCCTTAGAAAGTCTCCCCCTCCCTCCCTCCCTCCCTCCTCTCCCTGCTTCCCTCCCTCCATCCCTGCTTCCCTCCCTCCCTCCCTGCTTCCCTCCCTCCCTCCCTGCTTCCCTCCCTCCCTCCCTCTTCCCCCCTTTCCCCTCCTTCCCCCTTCCCCTCTTCCCCTCTCCCCCCCGCTTCCCCTCTTCCCCTCTCCCCCCCGCTTCCCCCCTCCTCCCTCTTCCCCTCTTCCCCCCTTCCCCTCTTCCCCCTTCCCCTCTTCCCCTCTCCCCCCCGCTTCCCCCTCCTCCCTCTTCCCCTCTTCCCCCCTTCCCCATCTCCCCCCCCCCCCCCTCCAGCCTCCCGACGCGGACGTGTCGACGGAGGCGGCGACGAGAACGCTCTAATTGTCGGTTTTCGTCGGGGGGGGGGGGGGGTGAGACAGGAGTCGGTGACGGATGGTCGGGCAGTCGGGGAGGGAAAGGGGGGGGGGGGGAGAGAAGGGGCATGTCACCCTCCCCCCCACCTCGGTTTCTCCTTCGCGCGATAAATAAAATTCCGTGGTGGTCATATATATATATTTCCCCATAAAGATTTTCCCATCTGTAAGATTTTGCATTGATTTCCAAAGACGTTTTTTTCTCTTTTTTAAGAAAGGTTTTCTATAAGATTTTAATTTATTTGTCTATTTTAGGGATTAAAGTTGTCAGTACTATTATTGTTGTCGTCATTGTTATTTTTATCTTTTTCCCCATAAATTTGTAAGTATTTTTTTTTTTTTACTTGAACTTGATATATTTTGGATATCGATGAGGTATTCCAATATATAAAAAAAAAATTTACAGAGTAAATCTAGCAAAAAAAAAAAAAAAAAAAAAAAAAATAATACATAGATAAAAAAAAAAAAAAATACAGAGTAAATCTAACGAATTTTTTTTTTTTTATCTTAGGAAAATCAAATTTCTCAACTTCGGAAAAAAAAAAAAAATCACCAAGGATTCCACATTTTTACAAACAAAAAAGATTCAAACCTTCCACATTCAACAACAACAACAGCAACAACAATAATAATAAAAACAGTAATAATGATGATAATGTTATTAGTAATAATGATAATAATGATAGAAATAATAACATTAATAATATAAATAATAATAATGATAATATAGATAATAATGGTGATAATGGAAATAATAATAATAATAAAAATAATAACAATGATAATAGAAGTAATAATAATAACGACAACAACAACAACAATAGTAATAATAATAATAATAATAATAATGATGATGATAATAATGATGATAATAATAATAATAATATTAATGATAATAATGATACTACTACTACTACTACGAAAACGTACCAATCCATCCATTCATTACTAACACCGTCCAATTTCCTTCCCCCAAAATACAACGAAAAAACACAAAAAAACACACAAAAACACGCATCAATTAAAACAAAATTCCCCTCTTGTATTCAGCGCAGGGACAGACAGACAGACCTACCGACAGCCAGACAGATAAACAGACAGACAGACATGGACGTTTTGACAAGATCCACACACGGGCAAGGGGAGGGGAAGGGAGGGGGGGATGCGCGCACACATGACAAATTGGCAGGTGTTGTTTTACGGGGGGGAGGGGGGGACGGGGGGTGTGGGTGGGGGGTTGGGGGATGGGGGAGGTGGGGGGGAGAAAGGAGATCAAGTATTGAGGGAAAGAGTTGAAAGGGAATGAAATTTGCTGAAGGACAGAGAGACATGTTGAAAGTGATGGTGATTTTTGGACTGGTAAAATCGCTGGTTTAAAATGATGATGATGAGGCTAAGGGTGATGGTGAGGATGATGATGGTGATGATGATGATGATGAGGAGGAGGGTGATGGTGAGGATGGCGATGGTGATGATGATGATGATGAGGAGGAGGGTGATGGTGAGGATGGCGATGGTGATGATGATGATGATGAGGAGGAGGAGGGTGATGGTGATGATGATGATGATTATAATGGTGAGGATGAGGAGGAAGAGGATGATGATGATGATGAGGATGAGGGCGAAAATGGTAATGATGAGGATGATGAGTATAATAATAATGATGGTAGCGATGGTGATGATGATGAAGGTGAGGATGAGGATAATGGTTAAGATAATGATGATGATGAGAGTGATGGTGATGATGAGGAAGAGGAGGAGGAGGAGGAGGAGAAGGAAGAGAATGATGATGATGATGATGAGGAAGAGGAGGAGGAGGAGGAGGAGGAGGAGAAGGAAGAGAATGATGATGATGATGATGAGGAAGAGGAGGAGGAGGAGGAGGAGAAGGAAGAGAATGATGATGATGATGATGAGGAAGAGGAGGAGGAGGAGGAGGAGGAGGAGAAGGAAGAGAATGATGATGATGATGATGATGATGAGGAGGAGGAGGAGGAGGAGGAGGAGTAAAAGAGCATTAATGATAATTAAAAATCATTAATGTAATAATATAGTAATAATAATAATAATGATATTGACAATAATAAGAATAATAAGAATAATAATGATAATAAGTATAATAACAATAATAATGATAATTATAATAGCAATAATAAAAATAATGATAATAACAATAATAATAACAATAATAATAATAATAATAATAATGATAATGATAATAATAATGATAATAATAATAATAATGATAATAATAATAACAATAGTGATAATGACCATTAATAATAATTATAATAATAATAATGATAATAATAATAATAATAATAATAATAATAATAATAATAATAACAACAACAGCAACAATGATAATAACAATAATAATAATAATAATAATAATAATAATAATAATAATAGCATTAATAATAATAATAATAATAATAATAATAATAGTTGTAGTAGTATTAATGATAATAATAGTAATACTAGTAATAATAACAATAATAATAATAATATGATATTGATAATATTGAAAATAATAATTATAGTAATAATAATAATGATATCAATAATAATAGATAATGATAATAATATTGATAATAATAATGATACTGATAATGATACTATCAGTAATTAATATAAAGTGGTAATAATAATAATGATAATAATGTTAACAATAATGATAACAATAATGATGATAATAGCAATAATGATAATAAAGATGATAATAATTACAATAATGATAATGATAATGATAATGATAATAATAACAATAATGATACTCTTAATAACAACAATAACGATAACAATAATGATGATGATGATGATAATGAATTCAATTATAATAATAATAATAATAATAATAATAGCAATAATAATAATAATAATAATAATAATAATAATAATAATAATAATAATGATAAAAATATTAATAATGATAATAATAATGATAATAATAATACAAAAATAATAACAATGTTAATAATATTGAGAATAATAATAATTATAATAATCATATTTGGATAACAATAATGATGATTATGAAGATAATGATAATAATAAATAATGATAATAACAAAAGAAAAAAAAATAATGATAATAATAATGATGATAATAATAATAATAAATATAATGAAAATAATAATGATAATAATAATAATAATAATAATAATAATAATAATAGTAAAAATAATAGTTATGATAATAATGATAATAATAATAATAATGACAATAATAATTATAATAATTATATGCGGATATCAATAATAATGATGATAATGATAATGATAATAATAATAATAATAATAATAATAATAATAATAATAATAATAATAATAATGATAATAATAATTATGAGAATGATAATAATAATAACAATAATAATAATAACAATTATGAGAATGATAATAATAATAGTAATAATATATCATTATTATATAATGTGATAATGATAATAATGATGATGATAATAAAAATAATAACAATATTAGCAAAAGTGATAGTAATAATAATAATAAGGATAACAGTAATAGAGTGTTATTATTCTCATTATTATTATCTTCATAATGATAAAAAATATTGATAATGATAATGCTTTTAATGATAAATAAGAAGTTGATAATAATGATTATAAGATATGCGTCCAGAATGGAAAATATAACACAATATCTTCATTTACAAAATAAATAAATAAATAAGTTAATTATCTTAGAAAAAATTAAATGAATTATAGCACCACGTAAATCATAATAAACGAAGGATAAACTTTTATTTTTTTGTTAAATATCTTTGTCTCCTCACCCTTCTCTCTCCCTCCCCCTCTCTACCCTCTCTATAGAGCTTTCTTCCCCCTCCCCTCCCCCTCTCTACCCCCCCTCCTTTAGAACTTTCCTCCCCCTCTCCCTCTCTAACGTCTCCCCCTTTAGCCCTTCCCTTCCCCTCCCCCTACCCCCTCTCTACCCTCTTCCTTTAGTCTTCCTTCCCCCCTCTCCCTCCCCCCCTTCCCCCCCCCCTTAGTCTTACCCTTCCCCCTCTCCCTCTCCCCTCCCCTCTCTACCCTCTTCCCTTAGCACTTCCCTCTCCAACCCCCTCCCCCCGCTACCCTCCCCCCTCAACCCTCACAAAAAAAAAATATCTATATAAAGAAAAAAAAAATATATAAAAAAAGTGTCTGAACCCAGGTATCCCGCCCACCACACCCAACACGCCTACCAAGCCGCCCGTAGACTGTCCACGCCCTTCGCTGTCGGATAAGGGTAACTCCCGTGCACCCGACGGAGGGGGGCCTGGAGGGACCTGGGAGGGAGGGGGGAGGTGATAGGAGGGGGGAGGTGATAGGAGGGGGGGGGTGATAGGAGGGAGGTTGGAAGGGGAGGGAGGGGGGATGTTATAGGAGGAGGGGTGTGACTGGAGGTGGAGGGGGGGTAATAGGAGGGAAGTTGGAGGGGGAGGGAGGAGGGGGTGATAGGAGGGAGGGAGGGGTGTGTTATGGAGGGGGAGGGAGGGGAATGTTATAGGAGGAGGGGGTGATAGGAGAGGGTTGGAGGGGGAGGGAGGGGGGATTGATAGGGGGGGGGTGATAGCAGTGTGTGATAGGAGGGAAGTTTGGGGGGAGAGAGGAAAGGGAAAAGGGATGGTTAATAGAGATGGGGGGGAGGGGGGAGGGATTGATAGGAGTAGGTTGGTGGAGGAAAAGGGGGAGAGTGGATGGTTATTGGGGGTGGGGGGGAAGGGGGAGAGGAGAGGGAGGGGAGAGGGTGGTTAATGGAGACATAGGAAGAGAAAGGTGGAGGGAAGGTTGATATAGAAAGAGAAGGGGCAAGAAAAAAAATAAAAAATAAAAGATACCGAAGAGGAGAAAGAATTAATGGGACAAAGAGAAGGAGGAAGAGAAGGTTAGAGGGTGATAGGAAGAAGAGTAGAAAGCAAAGGAAGAGATAATGGGTAGGGGGATAAGAAGATAACATAGAGGGGTAATAGGGGGGATAATAAGGGGGGGGGGGGAGGGGGGTAATAGGAGCCAGGACTGGAAGCCGGTGAATGGGCAACCCCCTCCCTCCCCCCCTCCCCCCTCCCCACCCCCACCCCTCGTCCTGAGCCTATATTTCCAAAACATGACGCGAAAATTATATATATATACACACAGGCTGGGTTAGAGGGGGGGGGGTGGGGATGGGGTGGGGTGGGGTGGGGGGGTAGGGGGCCAAGAAGGAGGAGGGGGGGAGGGGGGGAGCTGGGCATGGGCGATGGCATGTCTAGAAGAAGGGTAAATGAGGGGGGGGGGAGGAGGAGGGGATAGAAGAATAGAGGAAGAAGAACAAGAAGAAAAGGAAATAGAG
Source organism: Penaeus chinensis (assembly GCF_019202785.1). NCBI lineage: Eukaryota > Metazoa > Arthropoda > Malacostraca > Decapoda > Penaeidae > Penaeus > Penaeus chinensis. Next base: position 601,225 of record NC_061861.1, read on the forward strand.
GAAGAAGAAGAAAAAGAAAAAACAAGAAGAAGAAAAAGTAATGATAATGAATTAATAATAATAATAATAATAATAATAATAATAAGAAAACGAAGAAGAAGAAGGAAGAAAAAGAGAAGGAAGAGAGAAGAAGAAGAAATAGAATAAACGTAAAAATAAGTAGACAAAGACAAAACGAAAACGAAATAAAAAAAAATATCAAGAAACGAAAAAAAAAAGTAAATATAAAAATAAACACGAAAATGACAGAATAAAAGAGTGAAAAGAAGGGAGTTTATAAATAGTGAGAAAAAGGTGGTGGTGTGGGAGGGGGGGGGGGGAGAGAAAAGGGAGGGGCAAGAGTAGCACCACAGAGAGGAGGAAAGGGGGAAGGGGGGGGAGGGGGGGTTTAGGGAGAATACCCCCCCTTCCCCCCCCGGCCTACCTAAGGGTGTTGTTAGGGTCATCAGGTAGCCAGTCATTACTCTGATATATACATACCCTTGCTCAGGTCCCTCCCTCTCCCCCCAACCCC
>NC_061861.1:629238-631738 GCF_019202785.1 Penaeus chinensis
ACTATTATCATAACATTGCCAGCATTATTATTATCATAATTATCATCATTGTCGTTATCTTTATGATCATTATCATCAGTATAATGTTTATTATCGCTATTATTACTGTTATTATCATTAGCATTATTATTATTGTTATCATTATTATTACTTTTATCATTATTATGATCCTTATTATCCTTATTATGCTCAATATTATTATTATAATTATAATCATTGTTATTATTTTTATTGTTATTTTTGCTATTATTATTATTGTTATTATCATTATTATTATTATTACTATTATTATTATGATCATTCTATGCTTATTCTTATTCTTATTCTTATTCTTATTATTATAATTTTCATCATCATCATTGTTATTTTTTTTAGTATGATTATTATTGTTATTATTATTATGATTATTATGATTATTATTATTATCAAGATTATTATTATTATCATTATTTTTATAATTATTGTTATTATTATTATCATTATTATTATTATCATTATTATTATTATTATCATTATTATCATTATCATCATCATTTGACCACGCCCCCTTCGCTCTTGACTCTTTCCCCTACCTAGTTTTAACCACGCCCTCTTATCCCCCCCCCCCCCATCTCCCGTTCCTCTAGTTTGACCACGCCCCCTCGCGTACCCCACCCCACTTGTTAAACCACGCCTCCTCCTGCCTGTTGAACTACACTCTATTATGTCCTCGTCTTCCTCCCTCCTCCAACTTCACCACGCCCACTTTTCGACCCCCCCCCCCCCCCCCCCCCCCGACCCAACACATTCCTCCACCTTGATTACTCCCCCTTCTCCATTTCTCAGTCCCCATCCAAGTTGACCACGCCTACATTCCCTGCCCCCCCGCCCCCCCGCCCCCTTCCTCCTCCCCTTCTTCCCCCCCTCTCACCCCTCCTCCCCGCTTAATCCCCTTCCCCCTCTCACCCCTTCCTTCCACCCCTTCCCCTCCCCCCTTTCCTCCACCCCTTCCCCTTCCCCCTTTCCTTCCCCCTTCCACCCCTTCACCTCCCCTACTCCCGCCTCCCCCCTTTCCTCCACCCCTGCCTCCCCTCCTCCCCCCTTCCCTCCTCCCCCTTCCCCTTCTCCCCCCTTTCCTCCTCCCCCCTTCCATCCCTCCCTTTCCCCCTTCCACCCCTTTCCACACCCCTCTTCCCCTCTTCCCCCTTCCCCCCTTTCCCCATCCCCCTTCCACCCCTTCACCTCCTCTCCTCCCCCCTCCCCCCTTCCTCCTCCCCTTCCTCCCCTCCTCCCCCCTTCCCTCCACCCCCCTTCCCCTCCCCCCCCTTCCCTCCTCCCCCCTTCCCCTCCTCCCCCCTTTCCTCCACCCCCTTCCCCTCCTCCCCCTTTCCTTCCCCCTTCCCACCCCCTCCCCCCTTCCCTCCACCCCCCTTCCCCCTCTTCCTCCCCCCCTCCCCCCTTCTGTCAGTAGGCGTCGGGCTAATGATCAAAGCCTAATTATAAGTCATTATATAACTTATTGTGTTGGTCTTAATTACACGTAACACTATCTTGACCCCAAGGTATATCCTGACGTCTCTGGCGCTGAGGCTTATTCTTCGCCTTTTTTCTTATTTCTATTCTTTCGCTTCTTATTGTTATTATTCCCTTTTTCCTCTCTTCGACTTCTTTTTTTTCTTTTTCTTTTTCTATTTAAAAAAAAAAAAATTCTTCTTTTTTCTTCTTCTCCTCTTTTATTATTATCTTATTAAGTCTTTCTTTCTTTCTGTATTTCATCCTTTCTTCTTCTTCTTCTTCTATTTCTTCCTTTTCCTTTTCCTTCTCTTCTTAAATTTCGTATTTCTTTTTTTTTCTTTTCTTTTTTTTTTCTTCTTCTCCTTCCTTCTTCTTCTTCTTCTTCCTTTTCCTTCTCTTCTTATATTTCGTATTTCTTCTTTTTTCTTCTTTTCTTTTTTTTCTTCTTCTTCTCCTTGTTTTTGTTCTTGTTCTTGTTGTTCTTCTTGCTCCCCTTCCTCTCTTCGTTCTTTCTTTTTTCTCTTTTTCTTTCATTTCTTCTACGTCCTTTCCTCCTTCCTTCCTTACTCTCTTGTTTCTCTTTCCTATTCTTTTCTTATTATTATTTGATTTTCTTGTCTCCTACGTCTCTCTACTTCTCTTTCTGCTTTCTCTCCTTCCTCCTCTTCTTCCTCTCGCCTTCTATTGTATTTCCTCCTCCTCTCTTCTCCTCCTCCCTATTTCCCTTGTTCCTCCTTCCTCCTTCCTCCTTCCTCTTCATCTCTTCTTTCTTCCATCTCGTTATCTCCCTTTTTTCCTCTCCCCATTTTTCTTCATCTCCTCCTACCATCTCTTTTTCTTCTTCCCTTTTCCTCCTTATTCTTCCTTACTCGCCCCTCTCTCCTCCTCTTTCTTCCTCCTTCTTTATTTTTCCAATTCTTATTTCTTCTTATTCTAACTTCTTCCCTCCTTTCAATCCTTTTCTTCCTTTTTTTCTCTCATCTTCCTTCTCTCTCATTTTCTCCTC
>NC_061861.1:657987-660487 GCF_019202785.1 Penaeus chinensis
GCTATATATATATCTTCTATAATATCTATTTATATAACTCTATCATTAAATATTATCTTATCTTATATCTATATTTTATTATATATATCTCGAGTGTGTTATTTTATCTATCTCTCAGATGATTATCATGTATATCATCTACTTATCTTATACTCGCGTATATTTTTTGTTTTTTTTCTATACTTAATATCTATTATTATATATATATAATTCTCTCTATATCTTCTCTTTGATATGAGAGAGAGAGAGTTGAGAGAGCGTGATAGAGATGAGAGAGAGGGGAGATGCGAGATCGAGGATGACGAGGAGAGAGGAGAGAGAGAGAGAGAGCTGAGAAAGAAAGCGAGAGGAGAGAGAGCGCGAGATAGAGAGAGAGAGAGGAGAGAGAGCTAAAAAGAAGAGGAGGAGCGAGAGAGGATGGATGAGTGAGAGAGAGAGGTGAGAGAGAGAGATGAGAGAGGAGAGGAGAGAGCTAGACGAGAGAGGGAGAGAGATATAGAGAGAGAGAGGGAGAGAGATGAATAGCGATGATACGGATGTATGAGAGAGAGGAGTGAAGATAGAGAGAGAGGGAGATAGAGAGAAAAGCAGAGAGGAAGAGAGAGAGTCGAGATGAGAGATGACCGATTAGAGGAGACGAGCGGGACGAGAGAGAGAGAGATGAGAGGAGAGTAGTGTAAAAGAGTTTTAGGGAGAGTGAGAGAGAAGATGATTGCCTGTAGAGATGAGAGAGAGAATAATGTGTGTAGCTGGAGAGTAGAGATAAGAGGAGAGATAGTGGTGTTTAGAGAGGTAGAGCGAGAGAATTAGAGGTTGTTGATGAGGTGAAGAGAGAGAGAGGCGAGAGAGAATATATGAGAGAGGGAGAGAGAGACGAGATTGAGAGATAGATGAGGAGAGACGAGAGATGGGAGAGAGAGAGAGAGAAAGAGATGAGAGAGACAAAAGAGAGAGAGAGAGAGATCGAGTGGAGGGAGAGAGAGAAGAGAGAGAGAGAGAGAGAGCGAGAGAGATAGAGATGAAGGCGAGACTGAGGAGAGAGAGCGAGAGAGAGAGAGAGCGAGAGAGAGCGAGAGAAGCCGAGAGAGAGGAGAGCTTGATGAGAGAGAGAGGAGAGAGAGAGGAGAGGGGGGGAGAGAGAGAGAGAGAGAGAGAGAGAGGAGAGAGATGAGAGCGACGAGAGAGAGAGAGAGAATAAGGAGGAGAGATGAAGAAAGAGAGAGAGAGAGAGTGAGATGAGGAGAGAGCGAGGGAGAGAGAGGAGATGAGAGAGATTGAGAGAGAGAGGAACGAGAGAGAGAGAGACGGAGAGAGATAAGAGAGAGAGAGAGAAGAGATGAGAGAGAGAGAGAGCGGAGAGACTGAAGAGAGAGAGGAGCGTGAGAGATAGAGAGAGAGAGAGAGATGGGAGAGAGAAGAAGATGGGAGAGAGAGAGAGAGAGAGAAGTGGGGAGAGAGGACGAGAGAAAAGGTAGAGATGGAGGGGAAGGGAGAGGAGGGGGAGAAGAGAGAAGAGAGAGAGAGAGAGAGTTTAGGACGAGAGAGAGGGAGAGGGAATGAGAGAGATGGGAGGGCGAGAGAGAGAAAGAGAGAGAGAGAGAGAGAAAGAGAGGAGAGAAGAAAGGGAAGAGAGAGAGAGAGGGAGAGAGAGGGAGAAAACGAGGGGAGAGTGAGAGAGAAGAGAGAAATGATGAGAGAGTGAGAGGGAGGAGAGAGAGTGAGAGAGGGGAAGTGAGAGGGAGAAGTGAGTGAGAGAGAGAAGAGTGGAGAGAGAGGAGAGAGAGAGAGGGTGAGAGAGGGAGGAGAGAGAGATGAGTGGTGAGGATGAGAGGATGAGAAAAGAGAGAGAGAGGGAGAGAGAGAGAGAGAGAGAGAGAGATGAGAGAAAGAGGATGAGGAGGGTGAGGGGGAAGTGGGAGAGAGGAGAGGGGAGAGAGAGAGAGGGGAGGGGAAGAGGAGAGTGAGAGAGCGAGAGGAGAGAGAGAGAGGGAGAGATGGAGAGGAGAGAGAGAGAGATGATGAAGAGAGAGAGAGAGGTGAGGAGAGGGGAGAGGAGAGAGGGGAGGGATTGAGGTGAGGAGATGGGGGGAGGTGTGAGAGAGAAAGAGTTTGGAGAGAGATGAGAGGAAAAAGGGGAGAGAGAGAGAGAAGTAGAGAGAAGAGAAAAAGAGAGAGAGAGAGAGAGGGGAGGGAGAGAGAGGAAAAGAGAGGTGAGAGAGAGAGGAGAGAGGAGGGGAGGGGAGAGTGATAGGTGAGGGAGAGGGAGAGAGAGAAGAATGAGAGGAAGAGGGTGGAGTTGAGAGAGAGTGAGAGAGACTGAGAGAGAGAGTCGGGGAGAGAGAGAGATGAGAGGGAGAGAGAGAGAGAGATGAGTGAGAGAGAGAGAGAGAGGAGGTTTAGAGAGTGAGTGGGAGAGAAAAGATGAAAGAGAAAGAAAAGTTGTTGAGTGAGAGAGAGAACTGGAAAAAAGTGAGAGAGAGGAGGAGATGAGAAAAGTGTT
>NC_061861.1:672987-677987 GCF_019202785.1 Penaeus chinensis
GAGAGAGAGAGAGAGAGAGAGAGAGAGAGAGAGAGAGAGAGAGAGAGAGAGAGAGAGAGAGAGAGAGAGATGGAGGAGACAGAGAGAGAGAGAGATGGAGGAGATAGAGAGAGAGAGAGAGAGAGTCAGAGAGAAAGGCAGAGAGATAGACCGACAGAGAGCTAGAGAAAAAGAAAGAAAAAACTAGACAGACAGCTAGAGAAAGCAAAAGAGAGAGACAGAAACAGAAAAAAAAAATATTATCCCCAAAACACCTGACAACACATAATCTTATCTCATTTTTTTAAAATCCACAATAATAGTGAATATTGTAATCCTGACAATAATGTTTACAGTAACAATGATTATGATAATGATAATGATGATAATTATGATGCCGATGTGAAGATGACTATGATAATAAATGTGATAATTACAACTGTAATGATAATGATGATAAAAAATTATATAGTGATAATATTGATAGAGAAGACACAATGATGATAATGATAGAAATAACACGATGATAATAATGATAGAAATAATATATAAATAATAACGAAAGAAATGGCTTAATGACAATAATAACGAAAATAACACTACGATAAATAATGATATATAAAAAAACAAAACAGATATTAACCATAATGGTAACAGTATAATCATAAAAACGATAATGATAATGATAAAAGAAATATATATAATCATTATTAAATACTTTATAAATGGCAGATGGGAATAATAAAATAAATGCAATATCATCATCATCATCGCCAGTAACATCAACATTAGTATTAGTAATAGTATTTGAAGCGGCAGAAGTAGGGATGATAATGATAATGATAAGAGTAATGATAATGATGATGATAAGAATAATGATAATGATGATGATAACAGTAATGATGATGATGATAACAATAATGTTAGTGATTATATTGATAATGTTAATGATAATGATAACAATAATGTTAGTGATGATAACAATAATGTAAATGATAATGATAACAATAATGGTAATGAAGAGGATAACCATAATAATTATAGTGACAACAAGAACAACGACAAATACACGACAGAACAGCAGCAACAAAATAGTAATGTTATTACACTACTACTACTAATAATAATAACAATAGAGATGACTTTGAGGTAGCAATAATTATAATGATCATGATGATAATGTCGGTGGTGACAGTAGTGACAAAAGTAGCATTATCATAATCATAATGATCACCATTCTGATCATTAGAATTGCAACACTAATGATAATAATGATAATGATAACAATAGTAATATGATAACAATAATGACAATAGTGTTAAAAATAATGTTCATGGTGATAGTAACAATGATAATAACAGTAATGGTAACGACATCATTATAATAATAATAATAACAACAGGTATAATAATAATAATAATAATAATAATAATAATAATAATGATAATAATTACGATAATAATAGTGATGACAATAATAATAATCATGGCAAAAATCTTAATAAAGGCAACAGTAATAAAATATATATAGTCATTATTAGAATTTGTATCATTGTTATCTGTAACGTGTTTTCCAGGATATCAGATTGCTATATTTTTTTTTTTTTTTTTTTTTTTTTGTAAGTATTTTTTTTTTCCTTTTATTTTTTTTATCTAAATGAAATGAAAATGATGAATTAAATAACCTAATATTTCCCGCTCTGAAAGAGAGAGAGAGAGAGAGAGAGAGAGAGAGAGAGAGAGAGAGAGAGAGAGAGAGAGAGAGAGAGAGAGAGAGATATTACTTGTTGCTAAAACAGTATTTATGGACAATTTATCACATAAATGATATATTGCACTCATCCATTTTTTAACATAATGGCATTTTTTTCACAACTTATCGACATTGCAATCCAATAATCTTTTTATTTCATTTTTCTAAACTGAGTTAAATTAAAGATTTTTTTTTTTTTTTTAATGTTTCCACCATAGATGTTATCAACATTTTTTTTCTTAAATACTTTTTTTTTTTTCTCTTGTTTTATATATAAAGCTTTTTCTACAATTTAGATAAAATTATTTCCACGTTCCTGTTTAGGTGAAGATTAACATATTGCATTATCTTGCAGCTTAATTTACGGAAACCCATTTATCGTTTTAGAAAAAAAACCAAAATGATTCACTGCATTTTGATCGAGGCATTAAATCTATTCTGCTATATGTTCGTTATAGATTAATTCAATTCGTTACCGTAGACTATATTTTGGTATTTTTAATTTTACATCTCTCTCTTTCATATGCATGAATGTATGTATGTATATGAATACACATCATATGATACATATGTCATATTTATTTCTTAGTCTCTGTATATATCATTGTATATATATGTATATCTATCTATCTATCTATCTATCTATCTATCTATATATATATATATATGATAAGGAAAACGTCCACAATAAAAAATCAAACAATATCGTTTCGAACTCTTCACGAGTACCTCATCAGATGAATAATTAACCGAAATGGATCCATTTCGGTTAATCATTCGCTTGAAACGTTGCGATATTTTTTTTATATTTCTTACTGTGGATGTTTTCCTTTTCATCTTTGTGTACACGTTACTGTGTTGTGTTTGTGTTCACATACACACACATGTATGTATGTATGTATGTATGTATGAATGTATGAATGTATGTATGTATGTATGTATGTATGTATGTATGTATGTATGTATGTATGTATGTATGTATGTATGTATGTATGTATGTATGTACGTATGTATGTATGTATGTACGTACGTATGTATGTATGTATGTATGTATCATATCCTGTAGGAAATATTTCCGCCCCCCCCCCCCCTTCTCCCAAAAGCTCAAGTATGACATAAGCCTACTCTGCGCCCAGACAGTGCTATAGGCCTTCGTGAGATACACCAATGACTCAGAAAAAAATGAAGTTAATAACCATGAAACTAATTGGCAAATTGGCCATTAACGCCTTCCTGGTCCCATTAACGGTGCATGTGAAATTGGGAACCGAGCATTCTGTCTATTACTCTTGTGGGCCTTCATAGTGTGGACAATATCTCGTGTAGAAATTTATACGTTTATTGTTTTTCTAATTTTGTTCAATATTTTATAGATCTATTGTTGCTCTATAAGTTGAGTTGATTAGTATTTCATTACAATATATATATATATATATATATATGATATTATATATGTATTTTTTCTCTTTTTTTCTTTCCTTTTTTTTTACTTTTTTAATGTTCCTTTTCCACATTACCTCTGTATGCCTACTCATTAAAGCTTACTGATTCTTCAATTAATCACTCTGATGCTGTGTTAATTTCGTTTTGAACAATTATCTGATATATTGCATTGTTAATTATCTAATCTAACTCCCACAAACTATAAAGCAATTTTAATTTTTTTTAAGCACAACATTCATTAAATTTATTCAATGCACAATATATTTATCTCTCCATCTGTTGATATTCACTTCCATTCATATCATATATTCATCAAGACAAATAATGTGAATTCTTCCATCTTATTTCATTTATTGTTTCTTCTAGTTTATTTCCTTTATGATTCGGTATTTATTTGTTTTTTTTTTATTATTCAAATGTATAATATGACGCAATTATCATTCTTAGTTACTGTCCTTTGTATCTAAAAACATTACAGCTTCCTTTGAATTTTTTACACATACACACACGCATAAATGTGCATATATACTGTATATGTGTGTGTAATAATGATAATGGTAATGATAACAATAGTTATCATTATTATAATGATTTCGTTAACAATAATAATGATAATAATAATAATAATAATAATAATATTGATAATAATGATAATGATAATAATGATAATAATAATAATAATGATAATAACATTAATAGTGATAATGATAATAACGGTAATAATAATAATAATAGTAATAGTATTGGTAATAGTAAAAGTAATACGAAAAATAATAACAATGATAATGATAATAATATAAATGATAATAATAAAGTAAATTATACAAATAATATAAATAACAATAATAATTCCATTGATAATTATAATAATGATAATGAAATAATGACAATAACAATAGCGATATTAATAACAAGAATAATATTACTGATAGTAATTAAGTATAATGATAATAATGATAGTGGTAGCAATAATGATAATAATGATGATGATAATGATAATACTAATAACAGTAACAATAATAATGACGATGAAGATAATGTTAGTTATACGAATAATGATAATAATAAAAATAATAATTGTGAAAATGATACCTCTAATTCTAATAGTGATAAAAATAATGATAATAAAAACAATAAAGATAATGAATAATAACATAATATTAACAATAGCTAAAATAACGATAATGATTGCGATCATCATTATCATTAAATTATTATCTTTTTAATAACAAATATAACGAGAAATGATAATATAAAAAGATAGATAAAATTTAAGAATGTTTGTAATAAATAGAAGAAATTTATGGATTTTGTGCTTAGTAAAATTTTTTTTTTTTTTTTGGATGGAACTATATATTTGGTTTTCTTTTCAATATATGATAATTGTGATTTCTCTTTCTCTCTCACTCTTTCTCTCTCTCTCTCTCTCTCTCTCTCTCTCTCCTCTCTCTCTCTCTCTCTCTCTCTCTCTCTCTCTCTCTCTCTCTCTCTCTCTCTCTCTCTCTTGTTCTTCATTATTTCTATTTTTTTCGTTTTCCTCTTTTTTTTCTCTTGTTTTTTATTTTCACTATCTTCGTTTTTTTCTCTTCCTCTCTTTAGCTTCCTTTTCCTCGTTTTCTCTTTTTCTTTTTTATCACTATCTGTTTTATTATTTTTTTCTCTCTCCTCCCCTTTTTCTTTTCATGTTACTCGTTTTCTATTGTTCTTTGTTATCACTATTTTCTTCTTTTTTTTCTCTTTCTTTCCCCACTTCTCTTTATTTTGCTCTCTTTCTCTTGCTCTTTATTATTATTATCTTTTCTCTCTCTCTTCTCTTTCTCTTCCTT
>NC_061861.1:682123-684623 GCF_019202785.1 Penaeus chinensis
GAGAAGGGGCGAGAAGGAGGAGAACGAAGATGAAGAGAGACAGAGAGAGAGAGTGAAAAAAAAAAAAAAAAAATAGGCGAAAGGAACACAATGAGAGACATTGCCGCTGGTCATCCAACACAACTTGGGGGGCTTCCGCGAGCACTTTAGGAGACATTGCCGCAGGAGGTACTTTGTGATCTCGAATCCGCTTAGATTGAGGAGAGAGAGGTGGTGATTGAGGGAGAAATAGAGTGAGAAAGGGAGGAAGGAAGGACGTAGGAGAAATAGAGAAAGATAAACGGAAATTAAGAGACAAAGAGGAAAATGTGTGATTGGAGAGAGTGATGAAGAGGGAAAAGAAAAGAGGGGGTGGGGAGGTTGAGAGAGTGAGAAGAGAGAGGAGAGAGAGTAGGAAGATGAGAGAGATAGATAGATCGATGGAGAGAGAGACAGAGATGAGAGAGAGAGAGATGAGAGAGAAGACGATGAATGATCTGATTTCTGAGAGAGAGAGAGAGAGAGAGAGAGAGAGAGAGAGAGAGAGAGAAACAGAAAGAAAGAAACAGACAAAAAGACCAATAAATACAAAGAGAAAAAAAGAAAAAAGAAACAAAAAAGAAAAAGAAAAGAGAGAAATAAACACGAAAGAACGAAACAAAAATAAAGCAAACAATAATCTCATTTTCAAATCAGCAATTTTCAAAACAGATAAAACAAGAAACATTCAGTAACGAAGAAATATGAGACACTTTGACACCATTTTCAGCAAAATGTTCTAAGTAATGAATCATAAATATACTTTCATCTGTCACTCTCATTTTCCTTTCAAAACCGTTTAATAAAAAAGTGCATTTAACAAAAACAAATACTTGTTTTAATTAATGTTTATACAAAACAAGACGACCAGTGAAAAATAATCGACAAGGGAATTGAACTAAATCTATTTTAAAATATTATCCATTACTCTCCGTGTCAATATCTTTATCGTCATCATCTATCTGATTAATTCTCTCATCATGTCATTATTTAACTCCCATTTATAGGTAATTATCAATGGTGAATTAGTACCGTTTATCAGGTGATGATCTACGTAATGAGGTAGGAGTAATGATAATTATATAAATACTAGGAATGACAATTTTTTTTTATAGCTGTAGATTTCATAATAGTAAGAGAGATATAATTCTGACTTTGAGTTTTATGATAATGATTGTGGAATTAATTATGGAACGATTGTTTTGATTATGATAAAGTGAATGCTGATAGTAACATTGTCGTTATTACTGTGACTGAATATATTATTGTTGTTTTCAATAGCTTAATTATAATTAAGACAATTATCATCATTATAACAATAATGATGATAATGATGATCAGCATTACTATTATTACTATTGTTATTATTCATATTATTCATATTCATATTACTATTATCATTATTATTACCCTTGTTGTTGTTATAATCATATTTATCATTCCTAACATTATTATTATCATTATTATTATCATTATTATCATTATTATCGACATCATCTTTTATTATTATTATTATTATCATTATTATCATTACTACTATCATTATTATTGTAATAATAATAATAATCATTATTATTACCATTATTAATACTATTATTGTTGTTGTTCTTCGTTTTATTATTATTATTATTATCATTATTGTTTTATTATTCTATTATTATTATCATTATCCCAGACACACACACACACACACACACACACACACACACACACACACACACATATATATATATATATATATATATATACATACATATATATATATATATATATATATATATATATATAAATATATATAAACACACACATCCCCCCTACACACACACATACATACATATATATTTATTTATGTATATATATAAATATATATATACATATATATATATATATATACATATATGTATACATATGTATATATATTTGTATATGTATATATACATATGTATATATATGTATATTTATTCATTAATTAATTTATTTATATATGTATATATATGTATATATGTGTACATATATTTATATCTATATATAATATATATATGGATATGTGTATTTATATATATACATATATTTATGTATATATTTATATATATATATATATATATATATATATATATATGTTTATATATATATATTCATACATACATATCTATAAATATTTGTATGTATATATACATACTATATATATATATATATATATATATATATATATATATATATATATATATATATATATATATATACGTAAATATGTTCATATATACGTATATGCGTTTTTATATATATAAATACACATATCCGCATGTATATAAACATGATATATATATACACATATGTATACATACATATCTATAAATATATGTATAGATATTTATATGTATATATATACATATATGTATACATACATATCTATAAATATATGTATATGTATATATATACACATAAACATACGTATATATGTATATATGTATATATGTATATA
>NC_061861.1:707123-714623 GCF_019202785.1 Penaeus chinensis
ATCTTCCTTATTACAACAAAGATAATAATGATATGCTAATTATATAATAATTTATAATCAATACAATGACAGTAAAAAGGACTGATATACAAAGATTAAAGATAACAATGAAATAACGATAAAAATTATAATAAGGAAAATCCTGATAATGATTTGAATAAGAAAAAAGAGGAACAGGATAATAATAGTAGTAATAACAGTAATAATGATAATAATGAAAAGGGTGATAATGATAATGACTAAAAAGGATGATAATGAAAAGTAACAGAGGAAAGGATAATGATAGTAACAGTAAAAATGATGTTAATAATAATAGTAACAGTAAAAGTGAAGATAATTATAATAATAGTGGAAAGGATATTAATAATGTGAGAGTACGCGGCTCTGTAGCCCAGGGGGATGCCTTGCGCAATTTAAGGATGGTTAACTATTCCCCCTGAAAGACCTAGAACCCCATGAGAGTGGTAGCGGGCAAAGGAGGGGTCCTAGAAACACGTGAGCATCGTATCATTTCAGAGGGCTCTCAAAAACAAAAACAAATATATATATATATATATACATATATAGAGAAAATCTCAATTAAGGCAATAAACAAGTGATCGAAAATTAATATAAGATAAAATCAGGTAGAAAATGAAATATGAAAATTAGAATTACCTCTTCTGATTATCATTATATATATTAAGTGAACACAACTCCTATTAGTCAAAATAAGGGAACTGTCAGGACACGTAACTTTTCCTCTCCCTGAAGTATCGGGCGGGCTCCGTTGTTCGCAGGAGCCGGCTGGAATTCAGTCATAAATGAATAGGGTAAGGAGAGACAAAATCCTTCTTCGACCAAGTGTGGGCACCGACTGTTTATTTTCGCGCCAAGCAGGGTTACACTCATGCCGTGACGTCACGGCCATACATCTTTTCAATCATAAAAACGCGTAAGTTAAAATAATATGACATAAAATAACAATAGAAATACGCGTCCTCATTAAAACAGAATTAAAGTAAATTATATTACCGAACATAAAATATACTGAATGGCAAGTAAAACAAAATAAAACCAAAGAAAACTAAACCCAAACGGGTATAACTAAAAGAAATCTAAATCCCCTAAAACCGTGAGTGAAGATTTAAATGTTTGCGTGAAAGTGTATCAACGATGCGGCGGCGGCGGCTGACACACTCAAAGGTGACTCCCGGGTGCGGGAAAGCGAACGGGTCGCGGGATGCCCGCCGTTACGGGAGGCTGCGGTGACGAGCGCCACTCTTACAGATTCCTCCCCCTGTCCTGGGTCGAAGCGAGCAGCGGAGACCTGGGAAAGGAAAAGCACTTGAGTCCTGACAGATCCAAGGAGTGGACAGGAGTAAAAAAGCGAACTCAAAATATATAATGAAAACAGAAAAGAACACAAGTACAAAAGAAGAAACAAAAACTACCAAAAGTGAATCGTAAAAATCAGCTTCAGAGAGAGGGAATAAACTAATTTTCGACTATAAAACGAAAAAAAAAAAGACAAGCAACTAAAAGGAAAACAAAGCCATAAAGTAAAAATCAGATGAACTTAATAAAACCGACTTCTAAATAAATACTACAAACAGAACAGCCACAAAGTAGCAGATCTAGGAACAAAACGTAAAAAGCAGGTGAGAATCATCTGATACTACAACCAAACAAAAGGGGACGAAACAAAAAAATAAAATAAAAAGAACAGCAATCCTCAGACCAGTGTGGCGTTAGCCATAGGCGCACTAGTCGTGAGGTCCCTAACATTGGTTTTTCTCATTGGCACCTATCTGTGTCAACAGTAGATGAAGAGTCTCGAACGTGGGAAGTCAGCAGGGCGACCAAACGATCAGTTTCGGGGTTCTCATCGTCATCCTCTGGTCCCTCGTTGTCATCAGCATAAGACAGTTCATCTGGTGGGTGGTAAGGTCGCAAGTGATTAAGATGTGCACGAAGGACCTTACCAGAATCCAGGTCTTGCACTTCAAAGGACACAGGACCAAATCTCTTCGAAACTCGCGCAGGGCCTCGCCACTTTGGCCCTAGGGGACGAGGTACCATCTCTTTAAACCATACCAACTGACCAACACCAGGGGTGAAGGTTCCTCTAGCGCGCCGATTGTAGGATTTCGAGTAAATGCCTCTGGCGTCTCTGGAAGCTGTAACGGCCGCACGTCGGGCAAGTCCCAAGCGCTCCTGAAAGTCCACATTATCATTAAACACAACCTCATTAGTTGAACCGACTGGGAAGTAGGCATGTCTCCCAGTGAGTAGGTAGATGGGTTGTTCTCCAGTTGATCTATGTATAGCAGAATTCAGAGCAAGACGTAATTCTGGCACATACTTGTGCCAGCCCCCAGGACGATCTCCTACAACACATGCCAGAGCTGCCTTGACCACGCGATTGGTGCGCTCGACTAGACCATTAGATTGAGGGTTGTATCTGATTGTGAAATGGTGGGTAGTACGGAGCATTTCTACCATTTCCTCAAACACCTTAGCTATAAACTGTCTCCCGTTGTCCGTCTGGATAACACGAGGAGGGCCGAAGTAGGTCACCCAGTTATCCAGAAATGCTCGATGTACTCTGGATGCCGTTATATCTTTCAGAGGTACTATCTGAATATACCGAGAGTGTTGGTCAAGTATGGTTAAACCCCACCTCATTGGTGCCTGCGATAAGTCCAGGATGTCCATCGACACCCGTTCAAGAGGATAAAGTGCTAGGGGAGCTTCAGCCATCGGAACTCTCTGGGGTACCCCTCGTGACTGTTGACAGTTGGTGCACTGTTCCACATACTTTCGCACATCACGGAGCATGTTGGGCCAATAAAACATGCTACGGAGATTCTCATATGTCCTGTAGATCCCTGGGTGCATAGCAAGTGGAGGGGTGTGTGCAGCTTGCAGGGCCGATTTGTGGAGTTTCTCTGGAACACACAGTTGGTAAATAATCTTGTCAGGCAGGTGTTTTAAGTGATACAAGACCCCATCTTTCTCTTCAAATTCTGAGAGTGGAAGAGGCAGTTTTCGCTTTGGCACAGTGCCATCTGTTAAGAAAGCAAGAATTTCCCGGAATCTAGGATCCTGGATTTGTTCCCGTGCCAATTCCTGAGTTGATAATTCATTAACGTGAATTGGAGCAATCTGTCTTGACAACAAATCTGGTACATAGTTCGTGGGACCCTCCTTATAACGTATCTCGAAGTCATAGAACGACAGATCATGAGCATACCGGGTCATGCGAGGAGATTTGGTACGATGTTTAAAGATGTGCACTAATGGACGATGATCTGTGAGAACTAAGAACTTCCGCCCATACAGGTGTGGGTCAAAGACCCGAACACCCTCAACCACTGCCAATGCTTCGCAGTCAATGGCAGGGTAGCGGGTTTCGGCATCCCGCAACTTCCTGCTATAATAGGCTATAGCATGTGGTAATCCTTGGTCATCCCGTTGTAAGAGCACTGCACCAAGGGCTATGCTGCTGGCATCAGTGTGTAGCTCAAATTGTCGGGAGAAATCTGGCTGCCTGAGCACAGGTGCTGATACAAGCTTCCTCTTCAGTTCCTTAAAGGCTTCTTCTTGTTCCTTGTTCCACCTCCATGGCTGCGTTTTCTTAAGGAGGAGGTGAAGTGGAGCTGCAATGGTTGCGTATGCTTCGATGTGCTTGCGAAAGAAGCCTGTGGCCCCTAGGAACCTACGTACCTCTTTTACAGTCTTGGGTGCAGGAGTTTCATTGATGGCAGCTATCTTGCTCTGATTTGGTGCCACCCCTTCTTGGGATATGGTGAACCCCAGGAAGTTGATGGTGGTGGCTGCGAAGCTGCACTTACCAAGGTTCAGCTTCAACCCTGCTGCTGCCAGAAGCTTCAGGGTCTCCTCCAGATCAAGCAGGTGTTGAGAGAAACCCCGTGAATAGACAATGATGTCATCCAGATAGGCCAAGGTGTGACGGCCTAAGACTGGTGACAATATCAAATTCATAGTCCTTTGGAAAGTCGATGGGGCTGTACTTAGACCAAAGGGGAGGCGGCAGAACTGGAATAGCCGGTACCCATCACTGAAGGCAGTCTTAGGTCGATCATCTGCATGAACGTCAATGCTCCAATAAGCTGCCTTTGCGTCTAGGGTTGTAAATGTATCCGTTGAGCCCAGCTCATCGATAAGCTCATCTATACGAGGTAAAGGATACGTATCTGCCATTGTGACCGAATTTACCTTCCGATAATCGACACAGAACCGTAGGTCACCACCCTTCTTTCTTACCAGCACAACTGGACTAAGCCATGGTGATGAGGAGGGCTCTATAACCCCAGCCTGAAGCATGCTATCACACTGCTGACGAATGATCTGACGGGTAGCTTGAGGGAGTCGCCACTGGCGGGTACAAATGGGGGTTGCGTTCCCAGTGTCAATCTGGTGTTGAATGTCCGGTATATGTCCTACAGCCTGGTCACCACCATCAAAAAGGACCTTGTAGCGTCGGAGAAGCTCCTGTAGCTCCTGACGCTGGGCCTGTTCCAGGTGTTCCAAGTTGACGACAGGTTCTTCATCTTGTGATACCTCATCTGCTCTGGTGTCAACTGATGCAACAGCGGCAAGTGCCTGAGAAGGAGGTAGATCCCAATGATTGCAGGCAGTTTCATCTTCATAGCCAAAATCAAACAATCCATGCATCAGGTCGAAACTATCCTCCTCCCAGTCAAAGTCACCATCCTCTAATGAGCTCTCGAAGGGGTCAGAACTCTCAACAGGATCACCAGGATCTGGGGGTGTGTCCTTAGATGTATATATCCTTTCCACAGCCGTCACTGTTCCTAAGCGTGTCCCCTGTGTCAAACGTACCACTCTTGCCGTGTCATTGACTGTCCACACAGGACACTGGCGTTCTGTGGCAGTGGTAACCATGTAGGGCGAGATGGACAAAGCGGGCACTTGGGGTGTAATCATGATGTCGCCATCGGGGGGTCCAGATCTGCTAATGATGCCTTCAACAAAGCACCCGGTGTGTGGTGGGAGTTCTATCGTCTTCCGAAGGTGTACTGCTGCTGTTGAGAGGTCCACTGCGTGTTTATTTGGAGCAGTGCTGCACCCTGTATTCGTAGGCTGCATCAAGCCGGTAGCTTCTGCAGACACAACGCTGATTTGCATGGTAGGAGAGTCAGTGTAGGTCACTAGGAATGGCTGGCCTTCAATAACTAGACAGGCCCTGCCCTCAGCATCAGATGAGAGGTTAAAGCTTGTTCGACGGAGGAAGTCCATCCCCAGGAGGACGTCTCCAGGGAATTTCGCATCACAAACAGCGACTTGGTGCCGTATTTTCATGTTGGGGGCAAGGCAAAAAGAGAGCATCACTTCGCCAACAGTATCGAGGGGCTGGTCAGCAACACCCTTGAGAACGCGAACTGGATCTTTACGTCGCATGGTGCCATGGGGGTCAACTAGCTGAAGGGTCCTGGGTTTGACGATAGTCGCCTCCGAGCCTGTGTCAAGGAAACAGATGACAGTGGTGCCGTTAAGATTGAGTGGCACGAGTGGTCGACCTGTGGATCCCGGAGCTGTTACCACAGAAACCATTTTCTGGTCGGTTGTAGCTATCATGGTATGTGCCCCCTGGTTCTTCTTGGCCAGTGGTTCTGGGAGCAACGGGTCCCTGGCCTGGGCGAAAGGGGCACTCTCTGACATAATGCTGTGAACTTCGACATTGGAAACAACGCCTGGTCATAGGTGGGGAGGCAGAGGACCTTCGGGCTCGGGCACGGCATTCCACGGTATCGTGTGTGGCCAGGCGATGATACGCGCACCATCTGTCCTGGGGTTCGTGTGGAGTAGTGGCTTCAACAGGCATGGCATATGCGTCACGTGCACGGGTAGGACGACTGGTAAATGGAGCTGGGAGCTCAGGATCTGGAGCAGGTGCTGTAGAGTGCTGAATTCCATGCCGTGAATTCCATATGCGCTGAGCTGCCTCGGCCACCTGGGAAGGGCTGCCATCTTCCTTGAGTGCCAGAAAATCACGAAGCCAGGACGGAAGACCACTCAAAAAGACCCTTTTGACCAGTTGTGAAGGGTCGCCTATAGCCTCAGGATGATCTCTATACCCCTGGTAAACATTCCCCTCCAGCTGTAGGAAGAAATCCATAGGTGCTTGGGATGGAGCAAGGCGGATGTTATACAACACCTTATAAAAATCCGCCGCTGTATATGTTCCACGAAACTTGTTGCGCAATGCAGCTTTAAAGGATTGCCAATCTGTGAAGCTGTCGAACAGTGGTGAATTGATTAGAAGCTCTGCAGGTCCTCTGCAGCTAGCCCTGGCTGCTTGTATGTACGCCTCTGATGTTGCTGGCTTCACTATATTTTCCAAGGCACGTATCCACCCTTCCACCTCTTGATTCTTTCGGAGAGGCTGAGAGGCTGGGGCATCTCCGCGAAAGTTTGGAACCTTCTCTCGGGAGAGATAGTAGTTCACTGCAGCACCTGAAGACTGAGATGAAAAAGGGTCATGGCAGACCCGAGGGGGGAGGCTGCGATCTGGCAAAGTTGGCCGTGACGTAGGCACGTGGTCTCCCTGGTGTGTTGAGTCAGACGGATGAATGGCTGAAGCTGGAGGGTGAGCTGGGAGTGACAGCAACTGATGGCTAGGGATACGTGGTGCCGCATATATTTCAGCACTGTGGTCATGACGGCCCATGGAACCGAGAACTTCTGCGGCTGGCCTGGTAGAAGCTCTGGCCAGTCTGTCTGCCTCCTGCGGTCCTACATCCTGTTGATGAAGTTGCTGGCGAAGGGCCTCAATATCTCGCTCCCTTTCAAACTCTTGAGGTGGGTCAGCACGTGGGGTTCTCCGAGCCTGCTCGAGCTGCTGGCGGACTTCATTTAGTGTTCGGGATTGCTGCTCCAGCTTGTTCTGCAGATCTTGGATGATGTCGTCCCTTTCTTTCAGACGGGCATCTTCAGCTGGAGTAGTCGGCGTCGCTCTTTCACCACCCTCACGCTGCCGCAGGGCCTCTTCATGTTGTTCAAACCTTTGGTTGCTCCGCTCCTTAAAGTCCCTGAATTCTGAGCAGAGGTCGTTGATCTTGCCCATCAGTTCTTCAAAGAGGGTTATTTCGCCCTCTATCACCTGGACTGCTCGTCGAATGTCCGGATTCGAGGAGCTGGCTGCGGGAGAAGACGCTCTAGATACTGGCTGGCTAGTAGGCGCTGGCTGGCTAGTAGACATTATTAGGTTGCGGCGCTCTTGTAGTCTGTGGTAACGTTCTTCGCGTGCCCTCTCTCTGGGCATATTACACAGGAAAAACAAAAAGGCAGACAAACAGACAAAAAATATCAAGCAAAACAATGGGTGACCACTGACAGTTTAGGGTATCAAATTGGATTAAGTGTTTCAACAAAGGAAAACACATTAAATGCACATGACAAATAGGTAAGTCTAATCTACGTGAGCCAAACACAAAAACAAAACAAATAAAGCTGGAAAGTAACTTTCAGAAA
>NC_061861.1:727738-730238 GCF_019202785.1 Penaeus chinensis
TAAATATATATATATATATATATATATATATGTGTGTGTGTGTGTGTGTGTGTGTGTGTGTGTGTGTGTGTGTGTGTGTTTCCAGTTTTCCTTTCGCAGTATGTAGCCCTCTCCCTTAAGAGTCAAATAATTACCGTTGATATTCACTCGTTTTTGTATATAGATAGCTACATAAATAGATAGATAAATAAATAGGTAGATAGATAAGACAAAGGTAATAAGAAAAAAAGGAAAATGACAAACCTTAAAGACGATCTAATTGGAGAAAAATCTGAAAATGACAAATTAAATCTATTAACTCATTACTGTTTTTTTGTAATCTCTCGAATACCTAAATGCTATTACAGAAAATAATAATGATAATGATAATAGTAGTTATAATTATAATAATAATAATAATGATATTAATGATACTAGTACTACTACTACCACTATACTACTAATAATAACGATGGTAATTATAATGATGATAATAATATTAATATTGATAATAATGATAATGATGATAATAATCATGATAATAAAAGTGATAATGATAACAATAATAATATTAATAATAATAACAACAACAATAATAATAATAATAATAATAATAATGATAATAATAATAATGATAATATTAATAATGGTGATAATAACAATAATAATAACAATGATGATAATAATAAAAATGATAATATTAATAATGGTGATAATAATAATAACAACAATAATAATAATAATGATAATAATAATAATAATGATAATATTAATAATGGTGATAATAATAATAACAACAATAATAATAATAATGATAATAATAAAAATGGTGATAATAATAATAACAACAATAATACTAATAATGATAATAATATAATGGTGATAATAATAATATCAACAATAATACTAATAACAACAATAATACTAATAATGATAATAATAATAAGGATTCATAAGAAAAGCCGAAAGGGTTGAAATGAGAAGTTGAAGATGATGGAGAAGAGATGTGGTGTACTGGGGTGTGGGGGGGGTGGTGGGTGGGGTGGGGGGTGGGTGGTGGGGGGGTGGGGGTGGGTGGGGGGATGGTGGGGGGAGGGTGGGGGTGGGGGTGGGTTGAGGTGGGTGGGGGTGGGTGTGGAGGTGGAGGGTGGGGGTTGGGTTGTGGTGGGTGGGGTGGGGGAGGGTTGGTGGTGTGGGTGGGGTGGTGGTGGGGAGGGGAGGTGGTAGGTGGGGGGTGGGAGGGTAGGGGTGGGGGAGGGGGTGTGTGGGGGGGGGGTGGGTGGTGGAGGGGTGGTTGGGTGATGTGGCATGGGATGTGATGTCAAGTCACGCACCCCGAACGTAACACCAGGGAACAGGAAAGATAGAGAAAGAGAGGTTAGGGGTAAAGAAAGCAGAGAGTGCGTGAAGACGAAGAAGGAAAATGCAAGAGGGGGTGAAGGAGGCAAGGGAGAGGAGAAGGATGAGAGGCAAGGAGAAGAAAGAGGAGAAAACAGAATGAGGGAAAATAAGGAATGAGAAGAAGCAAGAGAAGGAGAAAAGGGTAAAGAAGGGGGGGGGAGAACAGAAGATAACGGAAAAAGAAAGAGGAAGTAGGTAGAAAAGGAAAGAGAGAATAAGGAGGAAAAAAAGGGACAAACACGGGGAAAAACCGACACGCAGGAACAAGGGAAGGACAGGAAAAAGGCAAACGCGGACCAAAAAAAAAAAGGGATCAGGGAAGCAACACGGACGGGAAAAGGGACCCACCGGGCCCCCTTTCCCCCTGCCCCCTTCCTGCACCGCACCCGCCACCTTCCCCTTTTTCCCCCCTTTCCCCCCTTTTCCCTTTCTCCTTCCCCTTTCCCCCCCTTCCCCCTTCCCCCCCTTTCCCCTTCTCCCCCCTCCCCTTTCCCCTTCTCCTTCCCCCTTCCCCTTCCCCCCTTTCCCCTTCTCCTTCCCCCCTTCCCCCCTTCCCCCCTTCCCCCCCTTTCCCCTTCTCCTCCCCTCCCCTTTCCCCTTCTCCTTCCCCCCTTCCCCTTCCCCCCCTTTCCCCTTCTCCTGCAGGACCTCCTGGGGCGCCGAGGGCAGGTGATCGCTCAGGAAGACGAGGTCAGTTGATGCCCAATCCGAGGGGCGCCGTGGGAGAGGGGGGAGGGGGGAGAAGGAGGGGGAGGGGGAGGGGGAGGGGGAGGGAGAGTGCCGTGGAAGAGGGAGGGGGGGAGAGGGAGGGGGAGAGGGAATGGGAGTGTTGGAGTAGGAGAGGGGGGAGAGGGAGGGGGAAGGGGGAGGGAGAGTGCTGGAGTAGGAGATGGGGGAGAGGGAGGGAGAAGGGGGGAGAGGGGAGGGGGGGAGGGGGGAGGGGGGAGGGGGAGTGTCGGGGTAGGGGGAGTGTCGGGGTAGGGGAGGTAGGAGGAGTGCCTGGGGGAAGGGGAGAAGGGGGGACGGGGATAGGGGGAAAGAGATCCTGCATGACCTATCATTCCTTGTTTCTTCGTTCGTTCTTTTATGGGGAGTTTTTTTGTTTTTGTTTTTGTTTTGT
>NC_061861.1:755665-760665 GCF_019202785.1 Penaeus chinensis
TATTGTGATTATTAGCAGCAGTATTTTATTATTATTATTATTATCATTTTTATTATTGTTATTATTATTATCATTATTATTGCTATTATTGTCATTATAATTACTATCATTATTATTATCATTATTATTATTATTATTATTATTATTGTTGTTGTTGTTGTTGTTGTTGTTACCATTATTATTGTTATTGTGATTATTAGTAGCAGTATCTTTATTATTATTATTATTATTATTATTATTACTAGTATTAATATAATTATCAACATTTTCTTTATCAGAAGATATTTTTATTAGTTTTGTTATTTTGTTGCTGATAATTTAATTATTATTCGTATCACCATCATTATTATTACTATCATTTCATTGCTATTACTGTTACAATTATTATTATCTATATAAATATATGAATAATATTTATGAATATACATATATATATATATATATATATATAAATATATATATATATATAATTATATATAT
Organism: Penaeus chinensis; assembly: GCF_019202785.1. Taxonomy (NCBI): domain Eukaryota; kingdom Metazoa; phylum Arthropoda; class Malacostraca; order Decapoda; family Penaeidae; genus Penaeus; species Penaeus chinensis. The sequence continues at coordinate 756,146 of NC_061861.1, forward strand.
ACACATTCATAATTTTACTGCTGCTACTAAATCATTCATTCATTGTCATTAATATCATTATTATCATCATTATTGCGCTCATTATGATTTTATTTGATATATCTTGCTTTTCGCCTTTTATTACGTGTTTTAGAGAGATTATGATAATTAATTGTACCGATAACACAAACGCCGAAGATATACGATAATGACCGAACATCTGATCGAAAAAAAAAATCGGACAATAAAATAAGGAAATAGACATATAAGAATAAAAAGGGTTAGACAGGAGATAAAGTTTGATAGAAAAATAACAGGATATCCAATTCACGCGGAAAGCCGTATAAACTCTACGGGTATTGCACGCCACGTTCAAAATACCCGACGGACAGGTCAGCACAGTGAGTACAGCGGCAATGGCTTAGTACGTACGTAAATATTTCTTCTCGGTTGATTTACTAAAAGATATAATCCTTTTCACTAAATATCCTCGATCTGTAACGTAGTATCATGCTTCATCTCACCATAGGAATAATATAACCATAGATTAGAGCTTGTGAAGTGAGCCACGGAAGGCACTGACGATAAAGATATGAAACAAAGAATAAGAAATAAGTAAAGAAAAGAAATAAAAGAGAATGTAAAGGAATCGCAAGAATTTAATAGGTTTTTAGATACAGGTCGAGGAAACATTCAGTATAGGAAAAAAGTGTAAATTTGTAAGTGGGAATTTGTCATGAAAATTATAATCCAACACATTTGTGATTAGTTATATAGGTTACTTAGCGGAAGGTGCGGAGAGGTCGGTTATTTATCGCACCTTATATGATTTATACATACATACATATATATATAAATATATATATATATATATATATATATATATATATATATATATATATATATCTGTATATATATTTATATTTATATATGTATATATATATAAATATATATACATATATATATATACTTATATAATGCATATATATACACATATATATACATATATACATATATATAATATATATATACATATATACATCATTTTATTATTATTATAATTATCATTATTAGTTATTTAGGTCACTTAGCGCGAGGTACGGAGAGTTTTGTTATATATCGCACTTCATATGATGTGTGTGTGTGTGTATATATATATATATATATATATATATACATATATACATATATACATATATACATATATACAAATCTCTCCGCATCTCGCGCTAAGTGACCTAAATAACTAATAATGATAATTATAATAATAATAATAAAATGATGATGAACCTACTACTAATAATAATAACAACAATAATAATAAGAAGAATGGTAATAATAATGAAAACACTAATAATTATAATAATATTCATCATGATAAGAATAACGGCAATTATAATAATAACAATAATAATAATGATAATGATAGTGATAATACTAATACTAATACTACTAATAATAATGATAATGATAATAATAATGATGATAATAATAATAATAATTATGATAATAATAATAATAATGATAATAATATTAGTATTAATATTAATGATAATAATAATAATAATAATAATAATAATAATGATGATGATGATAATAATAATAAGGTTGATGATTATGATAATGACAATAATAAATAATAATAATGACAATGACAATAATGATAATAATGATAATTATAATAATAATGATGATAATAATGATAATAATAAGAAAAAGAACAATAGCAATGACAATAATAATAATGATAATAATGATAATAGTTTTAATAATAATTATAATAATAATAATAATGATAATAATAGCAATAATATAATGATAATAATAACAATACTACTACTTCTACAACTAATAGTAATAATAATAATAATAATAATAATAATAATAATAATAATAATAATAATAATAATGAAAATAGTAATAAAAATAGTAATACAAATATTAATGATAGTAATAAGAATATCAATGATAGTAATAGTAAACAATAATAATAAAAATAGTAATAACAAAAATAGTAATAATAATAATAATGATAATGGTAATGATGATGATGATATTGATAATAATAATATTGATAATAAGGATAATAGTAATGATAATATTAATTGTAATAGTAATAACAGTAATAATGATAATCATAACAACAACAACAATAATAATAATAATAATAATAATAATAATAATAATAGTAATAATAATGACAATAATAACAATAATTATGATAATAATCATAATATAGCTAATAACAATGGTAATGATGATGATGATGATGATGATGATGATGATAACAATAATAATAATATCAATAGTAATTACAATAATAACAAGAAGAAAAAGACGATGAGAATGACAACAACAATAACAATAACAATCCGAAAGAACAGACTCGTTCCCGCGGCTCATTCATCTGGCATCGAAATCCGGTCAGCGTGACATCTCCTCTAACGTGTGACGCAGAATTACGTAACATTCTCCGGACTTGGTTACAACTGTTACGCTTCAGGGAATCTCTCTCTTGTGGCGCAGTTTGTCTTTTCCTTTGTCTGTCTGTCTGTTCTTTGTTTTAATGGTGCGTTGTGGGGTTAGTTTTTTTTTTCTGTTTGGGTGTGTGTTGTGTGTTTGTTTGTGTTGTGTGTGTGTGTTTGTGTGTTTGTGTGTGGGTTTGTTTGTGTGTGTGTGTGTGTTTGTGTGTGTGTGTGTGTGTGTTTGTGTGTGTGTGTGTGGGTTTATGTGTGTGTGTGTTTGTGTGTGTGTGTGTGTGTTTGTGTTTGTGCCTGTGTGTGCCTGTGTGTGTGTGTTTTTTAATTGATAATTTGTTAATTCGATTGCATAGATTATTTTTCTCTCTCTCTCTCCTCCTTTTTGTTTCATTTTCCTTCTTCTCTTTTCAATTAGTCTTCCTTTGCTCTCTTGTTATTGTTTATTCTTTTTCTTTCAGCACTCTTTAATTTCTTGTTAACTTTCTCGCTATTCTCCCTCTTTCTCACTCTCTCTCCCTCTCTTTTTCTCTTACGTAGAATTCTCTCTCTCTCTCACTCTCTCTTTCTCTCTCTCTCTCTCTCTTTTTCTCTTCCTTCTTCTGCTCCTCCTTCACCTCCTCCTCTTTGTCTCTGCCACCTTCGTCCTCCACTTCTTCCTCTTTTTCCTCTTCCTCTTCTTCATCTTCTTCTTCTTCTTCCTTTTCTATTTCTTCTTATCCTTCTTCTTCTTCTATTTCTTCTTCATCTCCTTCTTCTTCTAATTCTTCTTCTTCTTATCATTATTATTATTATAATTATTATTATCATTATTATTATTATATTTCTTCTTTTTTTATTTCTTCTTCTTCTTTTTCTTCTTCTTCTTCTTCTTCTTCTTCTTCTTCTTCTTCCTCTTCTTCTTCTTCTTCCTCTTCTTCTTCTTCTTCTTCTTCTTCTTCCTCTTCTTCTTCTTCTTCTTCTTCTTCTTCTTCTTCTTCTTCTTCTTCATCTCCATCTACTTCTTCTATTTCTTCTTATTATTTTTTTTCTCATTCTTATTATATTTGTTCTTCTTCATCTCCTTATTCTTCTATTTCTTCTTCTTATTCTTCTTCTTTTTCTTCTATTTCTTCTTCTTCATCTTCTTCTTCTTCATCATCTTCTTCTTCTATTTCTTTTTCTTTGTTTTTCTTCTTCTTCTTCTTCTTCTTCTTCTTCTTCTTCTTCTTCTTCTTCTATTTCTTCTTCTTCTTCTTCTTCTTCTATTTCTTCTTTTCTTCTGCTTTTCTCCTTCTTCTATTTTTCTTCTTCCACCTCCTCCTCTTAACCCTCCACGCCCCCCCCCCCCCCACCCTGTCCTCATCCTTCCTACCCCCCTATTCCTCCCCACCCAAATTGAGTCCGTCCCGTTGCGTCACCGACCCCCCCCCCCCCCACGGCGTCTCCGATGTGACAAAACGCGGAATGTCGTCGGTTCGGGAACTGCTGATTACAAGTCCCGGATGTTCGTAAGGTATGACGTAAACACCGCCATTTATAAGTACCTTTCAGATCCTTATGAATCTCGTGTTTTTTTTTTGTAAGTACCGGGTGTCCATTGGGTATAAAGTGAATACCGCGATTTATAAGTACTTTTGAGATCCTTATGAGTCTCGTGTTTTCTTTGTAAGTACCGGGTGTCTATTGGGTATAAAGTGAACACCGCCATTTATAAGTACCTTTCAGATCCTTATGAATCTCGTGTTTTTTTGTAAGTACCGGGTGTCCATTGGGTATAAAGTGAACACATAATTTATAAGTACTTTTGAGATCCTTATGAATCTCGTGTTTTTTGTAAGTACCGTCTGTCCATTGGATATAAAGTGAATACTGCCATTTATAAGTACTTTTGAGATCCTTATGAATCTCGTGTTTTTTTGTTGTTTTTTTTTGTAAGTACCGGGTGTCCATTGGGTATAAATTGGACACATGATTTATAAGTACTTTTGAGATCCTTATGAATCTCGTGTTTTTTGTAAGTACCGTGTGTCCATTGGGTATAAAGTGAACACATAATTTATAAGTACTTTTGAGATCCTTATG
>NC_061861.1:769226-771726 GCF_019202785.1 Penaeus chinensis
CTCATCTATATCTCTCTCCTCTATCTCTGTCTCTTGTCTTTCTGTATTGCTATATCTTTCTCTCTGTCTCTCTGTCTCTATCTCTCTCTCTCTATCTCTGTCTCTTGTCTTTCTGTACAGTTATCTCTTTCTCTCTGTCTCTCTTTCTCTCTATTTCTCTATCTCTGTCAATCTCTCTATTTATCTATGTCTATCTATCTCTGGTTTTGTCTCTCTCTTTCTCTTTCTTTCTCTCTCTCTCTCTCTCTCTCTCTCTCTCTCTCTCTCTCTCTCTCTCTCTCTCTCACTCTTTATCTATCTATCTCTCTCTATCTCTCTCTTTCTATCTCTCTCTCTCAGTTTATCTGTCTGTCTATCTGCCTGTCAATCAGTCAATCAGTCAATCAGTCAGTTCGCCAGCCAGTCAGTTTGTCTGTCTGTCTACCTGTCAGTTAATCAGTGAGTCAGTCAGTCAGTCAGTCACCCTGTCTGTCTGTCTGCCTGACAGTCATTTAGTCTGTCTGTTTGTTTGTCTCTTTGTCATTCAGCTATTTAGTTTGTCTGTTTGTCTGCCTGTCAGTCAGTCAGTCTGTCTGACTGTTTGTCTACCTGTCAGTCAGTCTGTCTGTTAGTCTGCCTGTCAGTCAGTCTGTCTGTCTGTTTGTCTGTCTGTCAGTCAGTCAGTCTGTCTGTTATTCTGCCTGTCAGTCAGTCAGTGTGTCTGTTAGTCTGCCTGTCAGTCAGTCAGTGTGTCTGTTAGTCTGCCTGTCAGTCAGTCAGTCTGTATGTTAGTCTGCCTGTCAGTCAGTCAGTCTGTCTGTTAGTCTGCCTGTCAGTCAATCAGTCTGTCTGTTAGTCTGCCTGTCAGTCAGTCAGTCTGTCTGTTTGTCTGTCTGTCTGTCTGTCTGTTTTTGCAGTCATTTAATATCGTTCTTCTCCTCTTCCTTATCTTTATCATCATTATCATTATTATCACTAATAGTAGTAGAAGTCGTAATAGTAGTTAAAGTAGTAATAGTATTGTCGTTACTATCATTATTGTTATTATTATCATTATTGTTATTGTTATTATTATCATTATTATTATTATTATTATTATTATTTCATTATTAGTATTGTCATTAATATTATTTCATTATTATTATTATCATTATTGTTATTGTTGTTATTATTATTACTATTATCATTATCATCATTATCATTATTGTTATTATTATCACCATTAAAATAACAATGATAATAATGATAATAATGATAATGATGATAATAATAATAATAATAGTGATAATGATAATAATAATAATAGTAATAATAGTAATAATAATAATGATAATAATAATAATAATAATAATAAAAATGATAATAATAGTAATAATAATAATAATAATAATAATAATAATAATAATAATAATAATGATAATAATAATAGTAATAATAGTAATAATGATAATAATAATAGTAATAGTAATAATTATAATTATTATCGTTACTATTACCATTAGTATATAAATAATCATCATTTGCATATTGGAATTAACAGCGTGACAGATTTAGGTGATTTTAACAAAAACATATACAGTTATTGTTCTGATATTTTTTTTCAAAATTATGCAATCTTCATGAACATATGGTTTTGAAGCACCGGTTGCATTATCTTGCATTTTGCAATAGATTATTCTCATTTATGGTTTTCCTCACATTTCCTTGTATTTTTCATTTATCCATATTCGTTGTTCTTCTATTTTTTTTTCTTTATTTTCTCTTATTCTCTTTCTTTTCTTCCACTTCATCTTTGTTTTTTTTTTCTTCTGTTGCTACTCTTCTTCCTTTTTCATCTCCTTCACTTTCTCCCTTTTTTCTATGTCTTTCTCCATCATATTTCCTCTTCCTCTTTTTGTTATTCCTTCTTTATCTCTCCATCTTCTTTATATTATTCCTCTTTCTCTTCCTCCTCTCCCTCCTCCTCGTGTTATTATCATAATTCTTCCTCCTCTCCCTCTTCCCCCTCTTCTTCCTCTTCCTCCTTCTCCCCTTCCAGCCTCCTCTTCCTCCTTCTCCTCCTCTTCCTCCTTCTCCTCCTCTTCCTCCTTCTCCTCCTCTTCCTTTTCCTCCTCCTCTTCCTCTTCCTCCTCCTCTTCCTCTTCCTCCTCTTCCTCCTTCTCCTCCTCTTCCTCCTTCTTCTCCTCTTCCTGCTCCTCTTCCTCTTCCTCCTTCTCTTCATCCTTCTCCTCCTCTTCCTCCTTCTCCCTCCTCTTCCTCCTTCTCCTCCTCTTCCTCCTTCTCCTCCTCTTCCTGCTCCTCTTCCTCTTCCTCCTTCTCTTCATCCTTCTCCTCCTCTTCCTCCTTCTCCCTCCTCTTCCTCCTTCTCCTCCTCTTCCTTTTCCTCCTCCTCTTCCTCTTCCTCCTCCTCTTCCTCTTCCTCCTTTTACTCCTTCTCCTCCTCTTCCTCCTTCTCCTCCTCTTCCCTCCTTCTCCTCCTCTTCCTGCTCCTCTCCTCTTCCTCCTTCTCTTCATCCTTCTC
>NC_061861.1:779226-781726 GCF_019202785.1 Penaeus chinensis
GGAGAAGAAGGAGGAAAAGGAAGAGGAGGAGGTGGAGAAGAAGAAAGGGGAGGGGAGGTGGTGAAGAATAAGGAATTGAGAGAGAGAGAGAGAGAGAGAGAGAGAGAGAGAGAGAGAGAGAGAGAGAGAGAGAGAGAGAGAGAGAGAGAGAGAGAGAGAGAGAGAGAGGCAGAGAGAGAGAGAGGAAGAGAGAGAGAGAGAGAAAGAGAGAACACAAATAAAAAAGAGGGAAAAAATATAAGAATGAGACGAGAGGAAAATAGGTAAAGAGAGAGAAAAAAGAAAAAAGAAACAAAGAACCAAAGATGAGAGAGAAAAAACAAAAGAAAAAAGAGAGAATCAGAAAAGAGAGGAAACCAAAAACACAAAAAAAGACAAAAAAAAAAAAAAAAAAAAAAGGGGGGGGGGGAAAGGGAGGAGGTCTTCATCCTAATTCATAATTACTTGTCGCTATTTCCGCATCCCGCCGCCAGAGGTCTCGCCAAGCGCCGGGGTCCGTGCCAGAAATTGCTCTCGCTCGGGCTATTAGAGAGCAGTAAAGACACTCAATTTATTACTTAATCTAGCAGCGACCTCTGGAATAATTAAAGATAACTATTGTATGTTGACCAATTACGTGGCGATGCTGTGAGGGAAGAGGGGAGGGAAGGGGAGGTTGGAGGGGAGGGAGGGAGGGAGGGAGGGAGGCAGGAGGAGGAGGGGAGGGAGGAGGAGGGGAGGAAGGGGGAGGGAGGAGTGTGGAGAGGGGAGGGAGGGAGAGGAGGGGAGGGAGGAGGGGAGGAGGAAGGAGGGGAGGGGAGGGGAGGGCATGTGAGAGGAAGGGGAAAAGGAGGAAGAGAAAAAGAAAGAAAGGAGGGGGATGAGGAGGTGGAGAGGAGAAAGAGGATGGGGTAGAGGGGAGGAAGAAGTGGGAGAAGGAAAGAGGTAGAGGAGGAAGAGCAGGTGTGAAAGATGGGAGGAAGAAGAAGAGGAGGAGGAGGAGGAAGATAGAAAGAAACGAGGAGGAAGAGGGAGAAGGAGGGAGGAGGAGGAGGAGTAAGAGGAAGAGGGAGAAGGAAGGAGGAGGAAGAGGAGGAAGAGGGAGAAGGAAAGAGGAGGATAGGAAGAGGAGGAGGAGGAAGAGCAGGTGAGGGAGAAGGGGAGAAGGAGGAAGAGGAAAAAGAAGAGCAGATAAGGGAGGGAGATGGAAGAAGGTGAGAAAGAAGAGAGAAGAGGGAAGAGGAGGAGGAGGAGGAGGAGGAGGAGGAGGGAAGGAGAGAGATTTGGAAGAAGGAAAGATGGAAGAGATAAAGAGGGGACAAGGAGAGAGGGAGACGAGAGAAGGGAAGAAAGAAAATGATGAAGAAGAGGAGGAAGAGACGGGGAAGAGAAGGGGACAGGAGAATGAAGGGAAGAATAAACAAAAAGAATAACAGGAAGAGGAGGAAACGTGAGAATAAGAAAACCGAGAATGGGAAGAGTGGGAGGGACGAGGAAAGAGGGAGAGGAAGAGAAGTGAATAAGAGAGGAAGAGTAGGTGAAAGGAGAAGAGGAAAGGTGAGAGAAAAAGAGGAGTAGGAGATATAGAAAGGAGGAGGAAGGAGGGAAAAGGAAAGGAAGAGGAATGGAGGAAGAGGGGGAAGGAAAGGGAAAAGGAGTAGAGGAAATGGTGGAAGAAGAAGGAGGAGAGAAAAAAAGGAAAAGAGTAGATAGAGGAAAAGGAGATGAAAGGTAGATGGGTGAAGAGGAGGAGGTGGAAAGGGGGGGAGGAGGAGGAAGAGGGGGAGGAAGAAGAAGAGGCGGAGGTGGAAAGGGAGGAGAAGGAGGAGGAGGAGGAAGAAGAGGAGGAGGTGGAAAGGGGAGGAGGAGGAGGAGGAGGAAGAGGAGGAGGAAGAGGAAGAAGTTGGAAGGGGGGGAGATGGCGGAAGGGGGGTCTTGGATCCACTTTTATGGTCCTCAGTTTATGGATTGAAAGGAACACGTGTTTATGAGATCAGTGTGCGTGTGTGTGTGTGTGTTGTGTGTGTGTGTGTGTGTGTGTTGTGTGTGTGTTTGCTTACGTGTGTGCGCGTATGTGTGTGTGTGTGTTGTGTGTGTGTGTGTGTGTGTTGTGTGTGTGTTTGCTTACGTGTGTGCGCGTATGTGTGTGTGTGTGTTGTGTGTGTGTGTGTGTGTGTGTTGTGTGTGTGTTTGCTTACGTGTATGTGCGTATGTGTGTGTGTGTGTGTTGTGTGTGTGTGTGTGTGTGTGTGCGCATATGTGTGTGTGTGTGTTTGTGTGTATGTGTGTGTGTGTGCGCATATGTGTGTGTGTGTGTGTTTGTGTGTATGTGTGTGTGTGTGTGTGTGTGTGCGCATATGTGTGTGTGTGTTCTGTGTGTGTGTGTGTGTGTGTGTGTGTGTTTGTGTGTGTGTATTTGTGTGTGTGTGTATGTGTGTGTGCATGTGAATAAGCGAATGTGTCTAGTTATATGTGCGTTTGTCCCTGTATGCTCATCTGCATGTGCATCTGCGTGTATGTA
>NC_061861.1:786726-796726 GCF_019202785.1 Penaeus chinensis
TACATTGTTGGTATTATTATACACATTGTCATTATTATTATGATTATCATCATTATTGCTATCATTGCTATTATTATCATTATCATTATTACCATTAGTAGTAGAAGTAGTATCATTACTATTATCATAATCATTATCACATTTATTACTATCATTATCATCACTATTAGTATTCCAAATAATGTGGTTTTAATGTTCAAATATCTACGTCTATTTATAAGTATAAGTGAAGTGTATTTATAAGTCAAAATGAAGTGTATTCATAAGTAAAAGTGGTGTATTTATAAGTATAAGTGAAGTGCATTTATAAGTATAAGTGAAGTGTATTTATAAGTATAAGTGAAGTGTATTTATAAGTATAAGTGAAGTGTATTTATAAGTCAAAATGAAGTGTATTTATAAGTAAAAGTGGTCTATTTATAAGTATAACTGAAGTGCATTTATAAATATAAGTGAAGTCTATTTATAAGTATAAGTGAAGTGTATTTATAAGTCAAAATGAAGTGTATTCATAAGTAAAAGTGGTGTATTTATAAGTATAAGTGAAGTGCATTTATAAGTATAAGTGAAGTGTATTTATAAGTATAAGTGAAGTGTATTCATAAGTATAAGTGAAGTGTATTTATAAGTCAAAATGAAGTGTATTTATAAGTAAAAGTGGTATATTTATAAGTATAACTGAAGTGCATTTATAAATTTAAGTGAAGTGTATTTATAAGTATACGTGAAGTGTATTTATAAGTATAAGTGAAGTGTATTTATAAGTATAAGTGGAGTGTATTTATAAGTAAAAGTGAAGTATATTCATAAGTATAAGTGAAGTCTATTTATAAGTATAAGGGAAATGTATTTATAAGTAAAAATTAAGTGTATTCATAAATATAAGTGTATTCATAAATATAAGTGAAGCGTATTTTTAAGTAAAAGTAAAGTGTATTTTTAAGTATACGTAAAGTGTATTTATAAGTAAAAGTGGAGTGTATTTATAAGTATAAGTGAAGTATATTTAGAAGTATAACTGAAGAGAGAGAGAGAGAGAGAGAGAGAGAAAGTTAGATAGATAGATAGATAGAGAGCGAGCGAGAGAGGGAGACTGATAGACAGACACAGAGAAAGAGAAAGAGACAGACAGACAGAGACCAAGAGAGAGAAAGAGAGAGACAGATACAGAGAGAGAGAAAGAGAGGGAAAGAGAGAGACAGACACAGAGAGAGAGAAAGAGAGAGAAAGAGAGACAGACACAGAGAGAGAGAAAGAGAGAGAAAGAGAGAGACAGACAGAGAGAGAGAGAAAGAGAGAAAAAGAGAGAGGCAGATACACAGAGAGAGAGAAAAACATACATACATACAGACAGACAACCAGACAAGGAACCCATCACACAAACAGACACACACACAACACACATAAAAATAAACACACACTCTCTTATTACCAAATATATAAGCCACTTTCCCGAAAACCGACACCTCTAAAATACCCACTTAGAAACAGGAAACATACCCGCAGCATACCCATAACATACCCATAGCATATCCATAGCATATCCATAGCAGATCCATAGCAGATCCATAGCAGATCCATAGCAGATCCATAGCAGATCCATAGCAGATTTTTTCCCCCTGACTTGCGAGGAGGATTATTTCAAAAGGGGGGTGGGGGGTGGGGGGGGGGGGGAGGGGGTGTAAAAGGGGGGGAGGGGGGTGTTAAAGGCGGGGGGGGGGAAGGATTTAAGGAGCTGACTGCTTCTTTTTTTTTCTATTGAAATTCTTCCCGCACAAAGGATATGTATATATACATAGAGCCAGATAGATAGATAGAAAGGTAGATAGACAGTTTGGTAGATAGCAATATATATATATAGAGAGAGAGAGAGAGAGAGAGAGAGAAACAAAAAGAGAAAGAAAAAAAAAACACGCACAGAGATAAAGAGAGAAAGAGAGAGAGAAAGAGAAAGAGAGAAAGAGAAAGAGAAAGAGAGAAAGAGAGAAAGAGATAAAGGGAGAGAAAGAGACAGACAGAAAGACAGAGAAAAAAAAGGGAAATCAACGTCCCCCCCCCAAAAAAAAAAAAAAAAAAAAAAAGCGCGCGAAAACAAGAAAAATGGCCGCCGACCAATCCCTGAGACTCGCTTCGGAAATTCACGGAATCTCTTTATGTGACGTAATGGACAGGATTCCGAAGGAGTTTATGTAGGAAGGGGTCAAGAGAGGGCGCGAAGAGGGGAAAGGAATGAAGGAGGGAAAGAGGGGAGAGGAATGGGAGATGAGGGAAGAGGGGGGAAGGAGGAATGTGGAACGAAGGAAGAGGGGAAAGGAATGAAGGAGGGAAGAGGGGAAAGGAATGAAGGAGGGAAGAGGGGAAAGGAATGAAAGAGGGAAGAGGGGAAAGGGATGAAGGAGGGAAGAGGGGAAAGGAATGAAGGAGGGAAAGAGGGGAGAGGAATGGGAGACGAGGGAAGATGAGGGGAAGGGAATAGGAGACGAAGGAAGAGGGGGGGAGGAGGAATGGGGAACGGGGGAAGAGGGGGAAAACATGAGGCACAAGGGAACAGGGGAGGAGGAAGAGGGGAGAGGAAAGGGGAACAAGGGAAGAGGGGAAAGGAATGAAGGAGGGGAGAGGGGAAAAGAATGGGAGACGAGGGAAGAGGGGAAAAGAATGGGAGACGAGGGAAGAGGGGAAAAGAATGAGAGACGAGGGAAGAGGGGAAAAGAATGGGAGACGAGGGAAGAGGGGAAAAGAATGGGAGACGAGGGAAGAGGGGAGAGGAATGGGGAACGAGGGAATAGAGACGAGGGAAGAGGGGAAACGAATGAAGGAGGGAAGGAGACGGGAAAGGGAAAGGACTGAAGGAAAGGAAGAAACGGGTGATAAGAGAGGAAAGGAATGAAGGAAGGGAGGAGAGGGAAAGGAGAAGAGGGGATAGAAATGAAGGAAAAGAATAAGAAGAAAGCAGGGCAAGAAAACGGAGAAGAGAAGAGGGAAAAGGAAAGAGGAAAAAGGAAAGGAGAAGACAAGGGGAATGAATGGAAGAAGAGAGGGGAAGCGAGGAAAAAGAATAAAGGAGGAGGAGGAAAAGGGGAGACGAATGGGGAAGAAAGGAAACGAAAGAGAGAGAGAGAGAGAGAAGAGAGAGAAAGAGAGAGAGAAGAAAGAGAGAGAGAGAGAGAGAGAGAGGGAGAGAGAGAGAGAGAGAATGGGAGAGGGGGAGAGAGAGAGAGAGAGAGAGAGAGAGAGAGAGAGAGAGAAAGAGAGAGAAATAGAAAACTAGAGAGAGAGAAAGAAATATAAACATAGAAAGAGAGAGAGAAAGGAAGAGAGATAGAGAAATAGATCTAGATAGATAGAGAGATAGATAGAGAGAGAGTAAAAGAGACAAATAGACAGATAAAAGAATGGATAGATATGGTGTTACCGACATAAAAATATACGTTGTCAGTATCTGAAAAACGAACATTTACTATAGACAAACTATATACTACAATATTATATTTTATAGTTATGATATTAGAAAATATTAACAATGTAATTTTCGTTATTGTTGTTATCATCATCATCATCATCATTAACCGTTGTCTTTGTTGTTGTTTTTATTACTATTATTATCATTAATTGTCATCATCATTATCATTATTTTAGCATAATTATCTTCATTATTTTACTACAATCATCATTAATATTATTTTATTTTTTCATTATCATCTTTTTTGTCATTACCATTATTATCTATTTATAATTTTCATTATCATCATCATTATCATTATCATTAGTACTGCTAATAATGACAGTGATCGTCTTTAACTTATAGCATAATCATAATAATAATTACTACTGATTTGCATATCTGCCTTTCATCTCCACCACAATCATATTTCTCTAAAATAATAATAATCATCCAAACCTTTTTAATTCATCACAATAAAAACGACGATAAAAATCATTAATATATCAATTCCATTATATCAAAATATCAGATATCATGTTAATGCTATCCTCACACGAGATAAATTCAGAGTTAAATCATTCCGTTAAAATGTAATGTCAAATGTCTATATAATTATTTACTCGACATCAATATTGTGATAGAAATGATGTGATGTATTTTACACGCGATAACGTAGAGATTGTGCCACATGTCGATATGTTCTCATTTACTATACTATATATATTTTTTTACAGATATATCTATGCGTATATAGATCGTTGTTTAGAGATATAGAGTTATATATATGTATGTCTGTATACAAACGTACATAGAGGTACGCACATGCGTACACACATACACACACTCTCACACTCAGATGTATATTCATATTCATATCTATATTCATATTTATATATGTATTTATGTATGTATTCATGCGTGTATACATGTATGTATCCGTGAGTGTATCCATACACGTACATACACACGTGCACAAACAGATATACACCTCAAACACTCATGTACACACACACACACACACACACACACACATACACAGAGTATCAAATTCACGTGATCTACAGTAATTGCTATCGACACCTTGAAAATTACAGATGAGAAGGGACAGCTGATAAACGATGAGAGAGAGAGAGAGAGAGAGAGAGAGAGAGAGAGAGAGAGAGAGAGAGAGAGAGAGAGAGAGAGAGAGAGAGAGAGAGAGACAGAGAGACAGAGAGAGAGAGAGAGAGAGAGAGAGAGAGAGAGAGACCGAGAAAGAGGCACACAAAAAGCGACAGAGATAGAAAAAGAAACAGACAGACAAACAAACAGAGAAAGAGATACACAAAATAAAAAATAAAAACTAAGAAAACTAAAAATTAGAAAAGAGAAAACAACAAACAAACAAACAAAAACCAAACTATTCAACAAAAGAAAAAGAAAAACTCCCCCCGGTGCCTCTACGTAACAAATTAAACCTACCCCTCTTTTCGACAGCCCCCCGGGGGATACGATAAATACATAGACCGACACGCTGAATAAAAATTGATCAAAATGAAAACTGGCAGATCTAAATAGAAAAGAGTATTGTACAGAGGGACCGCTTGGGAACCAGAAACGGCTTCGTCATCACAACACTTGGGAAATTTCCCGATGCCGGGAGTGAAAGCGTTAGATACAAAAAAAAGGTTTACAGGCTACGCCGTGTTTTATGACGTGTAAAAGTTCTGATACAAATTGTGCAATGTGTGTGTGTGCGAAGTGTGGGTCTGGTTATATATATAAAGGAAATATTATATATAATATTATGATAAAAATAATAAAATAAAAAATAAAAGTAAAAATTTTTTAAAAATTAAAAAAATGATGAAAATTAAAATAAAAATAATAAAAGTAATTAAAAATTAAAAGAAATTAAAAATTAAAAATTAAAAATAAAAATTAAAAATAATAATAAAAATTAAAATAAAAATAATAAAAGTAAAAATTAAAAATAAAAATGTAATGTAAAAATAAAAATAAAAATTAAAAATAATAAAAATAATAATAAAAATAAAAATAAAAATAAAAATTTAAAAATAAAAATAAAAATAAAAATTAAAAAAAGAAAAGAAAAAAAAAAATAAAAGATAAAAATTTAAAAAAATAATAATAAAAAAATAAAAAAATAAAAATAAAAATAAAAATTTAAAAATTTGAAAAAAAAGAAAAAAATAAAAAAAAAAAATAAAAAAAAATTGATGGGAAAAAAAAAAATAAAAATAATTAAAAATAAAAATGTAAAAATAGTTTTAATGTAAAAGTAATAAAAATAATAAAAATTAAAAATAATAATAATAGGTAAAAGTAAAAATAATAAATAATAGTAATAATAATTTTAAATAATAATAGATAAAAGTAAAAATAATAAAAGAAATAGATAAAAGTAATAATAATGTAATAGATAAAAAATTTAAAAATAATGAAATAGTAATTTTTAGAAAAGATGATAGATAGATAGATTAGATAATTAGTAGAAGGGAAAAAGGTTGGGAAAATTGAAGAAGTAATTAAAAGGGAAGGATGATCCTTAGAAGGGGGGGGAAGGGGAAAGGGAAGGGGGGCCCGGGGGGAGGTTTTAGGGGAAAGGGGGGGAGGGGGGGGGAGGGGAGGGGGGGGAGGGGGGGGGGGGGGGGGGGGGAAAGGGGGGGGGGGGAGGGGAGGGGGTGAAGGACCCTTTGATGGAGCGGAATCCTTTGTTATGTGTTAAGAGTTTCTGAGTGTTTGTTCTCTTCTTCTTTATCATACTGCTCCTTCTCTTCTCTTTCTCTTTCTTCTTCTTCTTCTTCTTCTTCTTCTTCTTCTTCTTCTTCTTCTTCTTCTTCTTCTTCTTCTTCTTCTTCTTCTTCTTCTTCTTCTTCTTCTTCTTCTTCTTCTTCTTCTTCTTCTTCTTCTTCTTCTTCTTCTTCTTCTTCTTCTTCTTCTTCTTCTTCTTCTTCTTCTTCTTCTTCTTCTTCTTCTTCTTCTTCTTCTTCTTCTTCTTCTTCTTCTTCTTCTTCTTCTTCTTCTTCTTCTTCTTCTTCTTCTTCTTCTTCTTCTTCTTCTTCTTCTTCTTCTTCTTCTTCTTCTTCTTCTTCTTCTTCTTCTTCTTCTTCTTCTTCTTCTTCTTCTTCTTCTTCTTCTTCTTCTTCTTCTTCTTCTTCTTCTTCTTCTTCTTCTTCTTCTTCTTCTTCTTCTTCTTCTTCTTCTTCTTCTTCTTCTTCTTCTTCTTCTTCTTCTTCTTCTTCTTCTTCTTCTTCTTCTTCTTCTTCTTCTTCTTCTTCTTCTTCTTCTTCTTCTTCTTCTTCTTCTTCTTCTTCTTCTTCTTCTTCTTCTTCTTCTTCTTCTTCTTCTTCTTCTTCTTCTTCTTCTTCTTCTTCTTCTTCTTCTTCTTCTTCTTCTTCTTCTTCTTCTTCTTCTTCTTCTTCTTCTTCTTCTTCTTCTTCTTCTTCTTCTTCTTCTTCTTCTTCTTCTTCTTCTTCTTCTTCTTCTTCTTCTTCTTCTTCTTCTTCTTCTTCTTCTTCTTCTTCTTCTTCTTCTTCTTCTTCTTCTTCTTCTTCTTCTTCTTCTTCTTCTTCTTCTTCTTCTTCTTCTTCTTCTTCTTCTTCTTCTTCTTCTTCTTCTTCTTCTTCTTCTTCTTCTTCTTCTTCTTCTTCTTCTTCTTCTTCTTCTTCTTCTTCTTCTTCTTCTTCTTCTTCTTCTTCTTCTTCTTCTTCTTCTTCTTCTTCTTCTTCTTCTTCTTCTTCTTCTTCTTCTTCTTCTTCTTCTTCTTCTTCTTCTTCTTCTTCTTCTTCTTCTTCTTCTTCTTCTTCTTCTTCTTCTTCTTCTTCTTCTTCTTCTTCTTCTTCTTCTTCTTCTTCTTCTTCTTCTTCTTCTTCTTCTTCTTCTTCTTCTTCTTCTTCTTCTTCTTCTTCTTCTTCTTCTTCTTCTTCTTCTTCTTCTTCTTCTTCTTCTTCTTCTTCTTCTTCTTCTTCTTCTTCTTCTTCTTCTTCTTCTTCTTCTTCTTCTTCTTCTTCTTCTTCTTCTTCTTCTTCTTCTTCTTCTTCTTCTTCTTCTTCTTCTTCTTCTTCTTCTTCTTCTTCTTCTTCTTCTTCTTCTTCTTCTTCTTCTTCTTCTTCTTCTTCTTCTTCTTCTTCTTCTTCTTCTTCTTCTTCTTCTTCTTCTTCTTCTTCTTCTTCTTCTTCTTCTTCTTCTTCTTCTTCTTCTTCTTCTTCTTCTTCTTCTTCTTCTTCTTCTTCTTCTTCTTCTTCTTCTTCTTCTTCTTCTTCTTCTTCTTCTTCTTCTTCTTCTTCTTCTTCTTCTTCTTCTTCTTCTTCTTCTTCTTCTTCTTCTTCTTCTTCTTCTTCTTCTTCTTCTTCTTCTTCTTCTTCTTCTTCTTCTTCTTCTTCTTCTTCTTCTTCTTCTTCTTCTTCTTCTTCTTCTTCTTCTTCTTCTTCTTCTTCTTCTTCTTCTTCTTCTTCTTCTTCTTCTTCTTCTTCTTCTTCTTCTTCTTCTTCTTCTTCTTCTTCTTCTTCTTCTTCTTCTTCTTCTTCTTCTTCTTCTTCTTCTTCTTCTTCTTCTTCTTCTTCTTCTTCTTCTTCTTCTTCTTCTTCTTCTTCTTCTTCTTCTTCTTCTTCTTCTTCTTCTTCTTCTTCTTCTTCTTCTTCTTCTTCTTCTTCTTCTTCTTCTTCTTCTTCTTCTTCTTCTTCTTCTTCTTCTTCTTCTTCTTCTTCTTCTTCTTCTTCTTCTTCTTCTTCTTCTTCTTCTTCTTCTTCTTCTTCTTCTTCTTCTTCTTCTTCTTCTTCTTCTTCTTCTTCTTCTTAAAAGTAAATTTTCATATATAACTTTTCTTGACAATAAATCATAACGCACGAGAGATTACTTACGATATATTCATGACAGAAAACACATATGTCTGTATGTACGTGTTTGAACCTGTGTGTGTATGTGCGTTATTTTGTGTGAACCTGTGTGTGTATGTGCGTTATTTTGTGTGAACCTGTGTGTGTATGTGCGTTATTTTGTGTGAACCTGTGTATGTATGTGCGTTAATTTTGGGGAACCTTGTGTGTATGTGCGTTATTTTGTGTGAACCTGTGTGTGTATGTGCGTTAATTTTTGTGAACCTGTGTGTGTATGTGCGTTAATTTTTGTGAACCTGTGTGTGTATGAGCGTTATTTTGTGTGAACCTGTGTGTGTATGTGCGTTAATTTTTGTGAACCTCTGTGTGTATGTGCACACAGGTGTGAACCTGTGTGTGTATGTGCGTTATTTTGTGTGAACCTGTGTGTGTATGTGCGTTAATTTTTGTGAACCTGTGTGTGTATGTGCGTTAATTTTTGTGAACCTGTGTGTGTATATGCGTTAATTTTTGTGAACCTGTGTGTGTATGTGCGTTATTTTGTGTGAACCTGTGTGTGTATGTGCGTTAATTTTTGTGAACCTGTGTGTGTATGTGCGTTAATTTTTGTGAACCTGTGTGTGTATGTGCGTTAATTTTTGTGAACCTGTGTGTGTGTGCGTTAATTTTTGTGAATCTTTGTGTGTATGTGCGTTCTTTTTTGTGTCTGTGTATATGTGTGTTTGCGCGTGTGTGTTTGTTTGTTGGTGTTTGTGTGTGCGTTTGTCTATGTGTGTGCCTGTGTTTATCTATGTATGCATATTTGTCTACATATGTATGTATATGTGTGACTGTCTACGTACGTATATGCGTGCGTCCATCTATGTATATGTGTATATGTGCGTGTGTGCGTATGAGTGTGTGTGTGTGAGTATGTGTGTGTGTGTGTTGTGGAAAGTTGCACCTGGCTTACGGACTCGGGAATACGTACGTACTGTCCGTGTTCTTTCGCTCGTCGATTTCGCCGAAAGCTTAAAATTTACTTTTGTGAAAATTAAACGCTGGAATGTTTTTGATTTTTTTCTGGATACGAGCGACTGATTGTACGATTGTATGTATGTATATCGATAGGTAGATGGATAGATAGATAGGTAGGTAGATAGATAGATATACATAGGGAGATATATAGATAAATATATTTATAGATAGATAGGTAGATAGAAAGACAGACAAAAACTAGATGTTAAGATATGGATAGTACTATCATCTGTGTTATAGTTATAATTATCATTTATTATCATTATTGTTATTTTATTATTATTACTATTATTATTAATATTATTATTACTACTACTACTACTACTATTGTTATTACTAATATCACTATGATGATCATTATTATTATCATTATTATTATTATTCTTATTATTGTCATTATTATTATTATTATTATTAGTAGTAGTAGTAGTAGTAGTAGTAGTAGTAGTATCATTATTATTGTTATTATTATTATTATTATTATTATTATCATTATTATTATTATTATTGTTATCTTTACTACTACTACTACTATTGTTATTACTATTATCACTATCATTATCATTATTATTATCATCATCATTAAAATTATTGTTGCTGTTATTGTTATTGTTGTGGTTATTATCACAATTATCTTTATGATTATTACTACTATTTATTATTATTATTATTATCATTATTATTATCATCATCATTATTATCA
>NC_061861.1:817268-821076 GCF_019202785.1 Penaeus chinensis
CAACACACACACAACACACACACACAACACACACACACACATACGCCACACACAACGTAAGCAAACACACACACAACACACACAAAAACACACACACACAACACACACCACACATACGCACACACACGAAGCAAACACACACACAACACACACACACACCCCCACAACACAAACACACACACACACACACACACAACACACAACACACAACCACACTGATCTCATAAACCACGTGTTCCTTTCAATCCATAAACTGAGGACCATAAAAGTGGATCCAAGACCCCCCTTCCGCCATCTCCCCCCCTTCCAACCTCTTCCCTCCTCCCCTCTTCCTCCTCCTCCTCCTCCTCCTCCCCTTTCCACCTCCTCCTCTTCATCCTCCTCCTCCTCCTTCTCCTCCCCTTTCCACCTCCGCCTCTTCTTCTTTCCTCCCCCCTCCTCCTCCTCCCCCCCTTTCCACCTCCTCCTCTTCACCCATCTACCTTTCATCTCCTTTTCCTCTATCTACTCTTTTCCTTTTTTCTCTCCACCTTCT
Source organism: Penaeus chinensis (assembly GCF_019202785.1). Lineage (NCBI taxonomy): Eukaryota > Metazoa > Arthropoda > Malacostraca > Decapoda > Penaeidae > Penaeus > Penaeus chinensis. The sequence goes on from NC_061861.1 coordinate 817,804, forward strand.
TCTTCCACCATTCCTCTACTCCTTTTCCCTTTCCTTCCCCCTCTTCCTCCATTCCTCTTCCTTCCTTTTCCCTCCTTCCTCCTCCTTTCTATATCTCCTACTCCTCTTTTTCTCTTCACCTTTCCCTCTCTCCTTTCACCTACTCTTCCTCTCTTATTCACTTCTCTTCCTCTCCCTCTTTCCTGGGTCCTCCCACTCTTCCCATTCTCGGTTTTCCTTAATTCTCACGTTTCCTCCTCTTCCTGTTATTCTTTTGTTTATTCTTCCCTTTCATTCTCCTTCCCCTTCTCTTCCCCGTCTCTTCCTCCTCTCTTCATCATTTTCTTTCTTCCCTTCTCTCGTCTCCCTCTCTCCTTGTCCCCTCTTTATCTCTTCCATCTTTCCTTCTTCCAAATCTCTCTCCTTCCCTCCTCCTCCTCCTCCTCCTCCTCCTCCTCTTCCCTCTTCTCTCCTTCTTTCTCTCCTTCTTCCATCTCCCTCCCTTATCTGCTCTTCTTTTTCCTCTTCCTCCTTCTCCCCCTTCTCCCTCACCTGCTCTTCCTCCTCCTCCTCTTCCTATCCTCCTCTTTCCTTCTCCCTCCTCCTCCTCTTCCTCCTCCTTCCTTCTCCCTCTTCCTCTTTCTCCCTCCTCCTCCTCCCTCCTTCTCCCTCTTCCTCCTCGTTGCTTCTATCTTCCTCCTCCTCCTCCTCTTCTTCTTCCTCCCATCTTTCACACACCTGCTCCTCCTCCTCTACCTCTTTCCTTCTCCCACTTCTTCCTCCCCCTCTACCCCATCCTCTTTCTCCTCTCCACCTCCTCAAACCCCCTCCTTTCTTTCTTTTTCTCTCCTCCTTTTCCTCTTCCTCCCACATCCCTCCCCTCCCCTCCCCCCCCCTTCCTCCCCCCCTTCCTCCCCCCCCTCCTCTCCCTCCCTCCCCTCTCCACACTCCTCCCTCCCCCTTCCTCCCTCCTCCTCCCTCCCTCCCCCCTGCCGCCCTCCCTCCCTCCCTCCCCTCCCTCCCCTCCCCTTTCCCCTACAGCATCGTTTACTAATTGGGCCAACTTACAATAGTTATCTTTAATTATTCCAGAGGCGCTGCCCAATTAATAATAAATTGAGTGTCTTACTGCTCCTAATTGCCCGAGCGAGAGCAATTTCTGGCAAAAGACCCCGGCGACTTGGCGAGACCTCTGCGCGGATCGGAATCACGACAAGTAATTTTTGAATTAGGATGAAGACCTCCTCCTCCCTTTTTTCCCCCCCCCCCCTTTTTTTTTTCTTTTTTTTCTTTTTTTTGTTTTTTTGGTTTCCCTCTTCCCTTTTCTGACTCTCTTTTTTTTTTTGTTTTTTTTTTTACTCTCTCACTTTTGGTCTTTGTCTCTTTTTTTTTTTTTTTTTTTCTCTCTTTACCTATTTTCCTCTCGTCTCATTCTTATATTTTTTTCCCTCTTTTTTATTTTTGTCGCTCTTTCTCTCTCTCTCTCTCTTCTCTCTCTCGTCTTCCATCCCTCTCTCTCTTCTCTCTCGCTTTTCTCTCTCTCTCCTTCTCTCCCTCTCTCCTCTCTCTCTCTCTCTTCTCCTCTCTCCTCTCTCTTCCAATTCCTTATTCTTTACCACCTTCCCCTCCCCTTTCTCTTTTCCACCTCCTCCTCTTCCTTTTCCTCCCTCTTTTCCACCTCCTTCTCTTTCTTTGCCCTTTTCCACTCAACATCACCTACCCCTTTTAATACCACACCCCTCCTCCTCCCTACTCTCTCACCCTCCCCTCTCTCACCCTCCCCTCCTCCTTCTCTGTCTCACCCTCTTCTCCCCTCCACTCCTCAGCCCCCTCCTCCTCCCCTCTCTCACCTGCCCTCCTCCAAATTCTCTTTCCCTCCCCCCCTCCCCTCCCCTACCCTCTCTCAGCCCACTCCTCCACCCCTTTCTCAAACCCCCCCCCCACCCCCCTCACCCCCCCGCCTCCCATCCCCTCTCTCACCCTCCCTCCTCTCCCTCTCCTCCCCTCCTCTCCTCCCCTCTCTCACCCCCTCTCCCCTCCACTCTCTCACCTTCCCTCCTCTCCTCTCTCTCCCTCCCCCTCCTCCCTCTCCACCCTCCCTTTCCCCTCCTCTACTCCCCTCCTTGTCCCTTCTCTCAACCTCCCCCACCATCCCCCTCTCATCCCCCCTCCTCCTCCCCTATTTTTCACCCTCCCTTCCCCTCACCTCTCTCACCCCCTCCTCCCCTCCCTCTCTCACCCACCTCCTCCCCCCTATATCACCCTTCCTCTCCCATCCCCTCCCGTCACCCTCCCCCCCCCCTCCTCCCCTCCCTCTCCACCCCCCCTCCTCCTCCCCTCTCTCACCCTCCCCCCCCTCCTCTCTCTCTCCCCCTCCTCCTCCCCTCTCTCACCCTCCCCTCCTCCCCTCTCTCACCCCCCCCCTCCTCCCCCCCTCTCACCCTTCCCTCCCATCCCCTTTTGTCACCCAACCCCCCACCCCTCCCATCCCCTCCTCACCCCCCTCCAACCCTTCCCCCCCCTCTCTCCCCCCCTTCCTCCCCTCCTCTTCATTATAATTAATACTAAGTTAAATTTTCTTCGCCTCCAACAGATTCTAAATGGGATTTTTTTGCAAAAAAATGATTTTTCAGTTGATCTCGGTTTTTTATATTCTTTTTTTATTGTTATTGTTATTATCATTATTATTCTCTTTTTTCTTATCTTTATTATATCAGTTAAAGTTTTTTGTTATTTTTGTTTATCATTATCATTATTATTTTTATTACTATTATTATTATTATCATTAAATTTTTATTATTATTATTATTTTTATGATTATAATTATTATTATTACATTATCATTTTATTTTATTTCATATATTATTATCATTATTATCATTATTATTAATTTTTTTAAATTTTTATTATTAACTGTTATTAAATTTTTATTATTATTATATTATTATCATTATTTTTATTACTATTACTATTTTTATCATTTTTACTTTTATTATTATTATTATTACTATTACATTATTATTAATTTTTACTTTTATTATTAAAATTTTTATTTCTATTGTTATTATTAGTAGTATCCTAATAATTCCTCCTTATCATTATCATAACATTGCTAACCGTTATAATTTTTTTTATCATTTTTATTATTATTATCATATACTATTTTTTCTTTTTTTTTTTGAGTAGTGCATAATATGAAGATATAGCTAGGTTGGTATATAAACTGCATTTAGTACATGACGAAAAATGAAGAATACAAATGTCATTGTTTTTTTGAAACGACTTTTAAAAAAG
>NC_061861.1:830857-833357 GCF_019202785.1 Penaeus chinensis
TGTGTTATATCCCCTAATATATGGTCTGAAATGTGATCAATTTTAATAATAACGATCAAAGAGACAAAATACCTTCACTCTTATATATGACATAAGTGTCATCTTCAAGTATGTATTTTATTTATGTATTATGGGTGTACATATGTACATATATGAATATATATATACATATATATACATAATTTTATATTATATATTTTTTATAATATATTAAAAAATACAACACTCTCATACACAGTTTACATATATATATATTAATATATTTATATTTTATATATATAATATTTTATATATATATGTATATATCTGTATGTGTGTGTGTGTGGTGTGTGTGCTTTGTGTGTTTGAATGATTATATATATATTCATATATATGTATATATATAATTGTATATATATATATATATATATATAATATTATATATATAATAATATATATATATGTATTAGTGTAGGAAAGTCACAAAACAAGACCGAGGGAAAAACACAATCGAAAATGCACACAAGCATTAATATTCTCCACTCTCACCTGGTACTTGAAATAAATTATTGATAATCCACGTGCTGTGGTCGATATAGGCCTGTCATTGGACAATAGGCCTTGCGATGGAAGAAGAAAAGGGATAGAGAGAAAAAGAGAGAGAGGGAGAGAGAGAGAGAGAGAGAGAGAGAGAGAGAGAGAGAGAGAGAGAGAGAGAGAGAGAGAGAGAGAGAGAGAGAGAGAGAGAGAGAGAGAGAGAGAGAGAGGGGGGGGGGGGGGGGGGGGGGGGAAGGGAGGGAGAGAAAAGAATCATGTAAAAAATAAAGTGACCATGAATAATCATTTTCACACCTGTTTATTCACTCTTTCCGTCCCTCTCTATTCTTCGCCGCTTTGAACCTCTTTGTGGAGCTCTTTGTAAGTGCTTCTCTCTCGCTCTCTAATTATACATTTATATATATATATATATATATATATATATATATATATATATATACATACAAATATACATATATATATATACACATAAATATACATATATATATATATATATATATATATACACACACACACAATATAAGTGTATATATGTATATATATATATGTATATATATGTATATATATATATATATATATATATATATATATATATATATATAGACACACACACACACACACACACACACACACACACACACACACACACACACACACACACACACACATATATATATATATACACACATATGTGTATATATATAATAGTAAGAACAATAATAATAATAATTATCATTATTATTATTACTATTATTATTGTAATGATAAAAGTAATGCTAATAATAATAATAGTATTGGTAATAATAATGATAATAATAATAATAATGATAACAATAATAATAAAATAATAACAATAACAATCATAATAATAACAATAATGACAATAATGATACCAAAACCAACAACAACAACAACATCAATAATGATAATAATGATAATAATAGTAATAATAATAATGATATTAATAATAATAATAATAATAATAATAATAATGATAATATTTATAACTATAACAATAATAATGAAAATAATGATAATAGCGATATGATTTTAACTGTAATGAATAATGTTAATAATAATAATCATAATAATAAAGATAATAATAGTAATAATAAAAATAATGATAATAATGATAATAACAATAATGATAATAATAATAATAATAATAATAATAATAATAATAGTAACGATAATGATAATAATAATAATAATGATAATAATAATACTGATGATAACAATAGTAATATTATTTATAATGATAATGCTACTAACAGTGATAAAAAAGATAACAAGGATAAAATTGATAATAAATATCAAAATACGATTTAATAAGGTTGATAATAATAATAAAATTGATGGTGAAATAACAATAATTATGGTAATAATATAAGAAATTTTGATAATGGTACTGAATGTAAAAATAATAAGATTGATATCCAAATAGAAATAATAACGATAATAATATCAATAATGATAATGATAATAATGATAATAATAACAATAATAATAATAATGTTAATAATAAAAATATTAGTAATAATGATGATAATAATAATAATAATAACAATAATAATAATAATAATAATAGTAATAAAAAAATAATAAAGATAATGACAGAAAAAAAAACAATTATTATAGACGATAATAAACGAATAATTATAATCATAATTTATAATTAAGTAACTATAAACGAATAGCATTTTTTAAAAATCATAATAATGCTAAAAATAAACTATTATAAATACTAAAAGATATTATAAATAATTATAAAAAACATTATAACAGTTATAGTAATAATAGTAATAATAATGATGATAATAAATATAATAATAATAAAATTAATGATAACGCCAACAACAATAATAATAATTCTATTTTTTACTGTTACTGTTGTTATTATTATCATTAACATTATTATTATTATTACGATTATTATCATCAATATTGCTATCAATATAGTTAT
>NC_061861.1:858357-861693 GCF_019202785.1 Penaeus chinensis
TACACACTCAAAGGCACACACACACACATACACACACACACACAAACACACACACACACATGCACTCACACACACAAACACACACACACACGCGAGCGAGTAAGAAAGAGAAAGAGACAGAAAGAGAAAGAGAGAGAGAGAGAAAGAGAAATAGAGAGAGAATGAGAATTAGAAAGAGAAAAAATGGGAGAGAGAGAGACCAACAGACAACACACACCCAGACAGACAGACCGATAAACAGACACAAACAGACTTTTCCACACAACACGAACGAGTGAATCAGAAGCAAATTGACCGACCCAATCTCACCCAATCCCCAAGCCTTCACACCTACAGATTGGTTTTTAGAGATAAGCATTACCACCCTCCCTCTTCCCCCACTCCTATAAGCGTGCGTGCGTGTGTGTGTGTGTGTTGCGTGCGTGTGTTTGTGTGTGTGTGTGTGTATATGCGTTGCGTGTGTGTGTGTGTGTGTGTGTTGCGTGTGTGTGTGTGTGTCGTGTGTGTTTGTGTGTGTGTGTGTGTGTGTGTGTGTGAATGTGCGTGTGTTGCATGTGTGTATGCTTACGTGCGTGCATGCTTGCGTTACGTGTGTGTGTGCTTGCATGCTTGCGCTGCGTGTGTGTGTGTGTGTATGTGCTTGCATGTTTGCGTTGCGTGTGTATGTGCTTGCATGCTTGCGTTGCGTGTGTGTGTGTCCTTACATGCTTCCGCTGTGTACACGTGTTTTTGCTTGCGTGCTTGCGTTACGTTTGTTTGTGTGTCAGCGTGCGTGCGTGCGTGAGTTGCGTGCATGCGCTATGTACATATCTGCTTACTTGCGTGCTTGTGCTGCGTATGTGTATGTGTTAACGTGCATGCGTGCATATGTTGCGTGGACTTGCGTGCGTGCGTGCGTCTCCTCATCAGAGCGAGTGTCGAAACCGCACTCACTAATGGAAATTTTATTCGAATTAACACGTGCTGTGGCTGACGCGGCATCGCCTGTTCTTATCAACATCATCTTTATTTATGTCTGTAAAGTCGAAAATCCCGCTTTTGGAATGGCTTTAATCAACATTAAGGTAATTGGCTTCGTTTTCCCCCCTTCAGTTCTCGTTTGCTCTCTATTATTATCATTCTTGGTATTATTATTAGTTTTATTATCATTATCGTTATCATTAGTGATGTTATTATTGCTGTTGTTGTTGTTGTTATTATTATTATTTTTACTATTGTTATTTTCATTATCATAATTATTATTATCATTATAATTTGCATTGCCATTATTATAATTATTATAAATTTTATTGTTATTGTCATTATCATTATCATCATATTTTTTATCGTTTTATCATTATCATTATTCTTATTATCATATCATTAGTCGGGTATCTTTATTCTTAATATTATTATGTTTACCATCATCATTATTATCATAATCATTATTATAATTATTATCATTATGTTTTTTAAGATTATGATGATGATGATTTTTATTATCGTGATTCTTGTAAGTATCATTATCATTGTTATTATTATCATATTATTGTTAATATTATCATTACTATTATTACTTTTATTATTATTACTATTATTATTATTATTATATTATTATTATCGTTATCGTTATCATCAATATCATTATTATCATTATTGTTATCATCATCAATATTATCATTTCATTATTATTACCATTATTATTATCATCATTATCATTATCGTTATCATTGTTATCATTATCATTACAATTATCGTTATCATTTACATCATTAATCCCACAATTATCATTATCATTATCTTAATAACAACTATCACTGATATCTTTCGTGTAATTTATAATTTTTATATGAACTTTTTCCCTTTCTAAGTAAGCTTAACATCATCACTTTTTTATAAGAATTTTCCTGTAGTTGTTTTTGTTATCGTTAATTTTGTGACAGATGTAAATGGCATTATAAGTAGCAACACACACACACACATATATAACCTTGTATGTGTGAGTGTGTGCGTCTGTATGCATACAAATATATAGATTACAGACAGGCATACGTACATACACACATATATGTCTATACATACTGTGTGCTTGTGTGTGTGTGTGTGTGTGTGTGTGTGTATATATACATACATATATATGTATATATATGTATATATATGGTAGAAAAACCCACAATGTTCGTGTATATATATGTATATATATACATATATATGTATATATATGCATATATATATATGTGTGTGTGTGTATATATATATATATATATATATATATATATATATATATGTATATATATAGCATACACGCATATATGTATATATATATATCTATAAATATATATATATATATATTTGTATATATATATATATATATATTTATATGTATGAATGTGTATGTGTGCATGTATATGAGTGTTAAAACTCTCTTCCGTGTAGATACTATGGTAGAAAAAACATTTATTGAAAAGTTTCGAAATCCACCTGGATTCCATCTTCAGGTCTGTAGTCTCATTTTCAATATATCTAGTTTTTGCATTGAGGGTTTTTCTACCATATATGTGTGTATATATATATATGTGTGTGTGTGTGTGTGTGTGTGTGTGTTATATATTATATATATATACACATATATATGTATATATATGTACATATTTACATATGTACATATTCATATATGTGTGTGTGTGTGTGTGTGTGTGTGCATGTGTGTATACACAAACACACACACACACACACACACACTCACACACACACACACACAAACACACACACACACACACACACACACACACACACAATATATGAACTAATAGATATTCCTCCCGTGAAGCTGACAGACAAGGCAGACAGATAAGTGCAACACAAGATTGCAATATTTACAGCCGGTGCGTGCGTGCGTGCGCGCGCGTCCGAGATAACCAATCGATTAAGAGATCAGAGCTTCCCGGCAGCCCTGAAATTCAAGACGATTTTGAACCCAAAGACGTTGGCCGAGATAAGCATCCGAAGCAGGATTCGAACCCGCTGTCAGATTTATGGTTTCTTGTTTATTATCTCGAACAGCTGATCTCGCCATCAAACCCGCCAGCCAGCCAGGAGCGCGTCCGAATGCGTTCGATCGTGACCTGGGTTTTTTTTTTTTTTTCTTTAAAGGACTTCGGCTTCCGAGGTCTCAAAACGAACGGGGGTGTAAGAGGTAGATGGGTAATAAATAGATCCTTAAAAAAGAAAGAAAGAAGAAGAAAAAAATGTAAGAGAAAGGGAAAAAAAAAAAAGAAACAAGGAGAAAAAAATAGAGGGGACGAACAGAGGGGAAAAAGAAAACAAAAAACAAATATATAACTCACAAAAAATGGT
>NC_061861.1:869293-871793 GCF_019202785.1 Penaeus chinensis
CATCTTCCTGGCATCTTCCTGACGTCTTCCTGACATCTTCCGGACATCTTCCTGACATCTTCCTGGCATCTTCCTGACATCTTCCTGGCATCTTCCTGACGTCTTCCTGACATCTTCCGGACATCTTCCTGACATCTTCCTGGCATCTTCCTGACATCTTCCTGGCATCTTCCTGACATCTTCCTGGCATCTTCCTGATACCTTTCTGACGTCTTCCTAAAATCTTCCTGACATCTTCCTAGCATATTTATGATATAGCCCTGACATCCTTATAAAATGTAAGACCCGCTCTGCCCCTTTGCCTGTCCTGACATCTTTACATCCTCATAGTACAGGCTATAATGATGTCAAGTAGAAGACCCACTCTATCCGCTGCTTTTCCTGACATCTCCTTGACATCCCTGTAACCTGTAGGACACCTGCCCCCTGCCTGTCCTGACATCTCCTTGACATCCCCGTAACCCGTAGGACATCATCCGCCCCTTGCCTATCCTGACATCTCCTTGACATCCCCGTAACCTGTAGGACATCATCCGCCCCTTGCCTGTCCTGACATCTCCTTGACATCCCCGTAACCTGTAGGACACCCTCTGCCCCTTGCCTATCCTGACATCTCCTTGACATCCCCGTAACCTGTAGGACACCCTCTGCCCCCTGCCTGCCCTGACATCTCCTTGACATCCCCGTAACCTGTAGGACACCCTCTGCCCCCTGCCTGCCCTGACATCTCCTTGACATCCCCGTAACCTGTACGACACCCTCTGCCCCCTGCCTGCCCTGACATCTCCTTGACATCCCCGTAACCTGTACGACACCCTCTGCCCCCTGCCTGCCCTGACATCTCCTTGACATCCCTATAACCTGTAGGACACCCTCTGCCCCCTGCCTGTCCTGACATCTCCTTGACATCCCTATAACCTGTAGGACACCCTCTGCCCCCTGCCTGTCCTGACATCTCCTTGACATCCCTATAACCTGTAGGACACCCTCTGCCCCCTGCCTGTCCTGACATCTCCTTGACATCCCTATAACCTGTAGGACACCCTCTGCCCCCTGCCTGCCCTGACATCTCCTTGACATCCCCGTAACCTGTAGGACACCCTCTGCCCCCTGCCTGTCCTGACATCTCCTTGACATCCCTATAACCTGTAGGACACCCTCTGCCCCCTGCCTGCCCTGACATCTCCTTGACATCCCTATAACCTGTAGGACACCCTCTGCCCCCTGCCTGCCCTGACATCTCCTTGACATCCCCGTAACCTGTAGGACACCCTCTGCCCCCTGCCTGTCCTGACATCTCCTTGACATCCCTATAACCTGTAGGACACCCTCTGCCCCCTGCCTGCCCTGACATCTCCTTGACATCCCTATAACCTGTAGGACACCCTCTGCCCCCTGCCTGCCCTGACATCTCCTTGACATCCCCGTAACCTGTAGGACACCCTCTGCCCCCTGCCTGTCCTGACATCTCCTTGACATCCCTATAACCTGTAGGACACCCTCTGCCCCCTGCCTGTCCTGACATCTCCTTGACATCCCTATAACCTGTAGGACACCCTCTGCCCCCTGCCTGTCCTGACATCTCCTTGACATCCCTATAACCTGTAGGACACCCTCTGCCCCCTGCCTGCCCTGACATCTCCTTGACATCCCCGTAACCTGTAGGACACCCTCTGCCCCTTGCCTGTCCTGACATCTCCTTGACATCCCTATAACCTGTAGGACACCCTCTGCCCCCTGCCTATCCTGACATCTCCTTGACATCCCCGTAACCTGTAGGACACCCTCTGCCCCTTGCCTGTCCTGACATCTCCTTGACATCCCTATAACCTGTAGGACACCCTCTGCCCCCTGCCTGCCCTGACATCTCCTTGACATCCCCGTAACCTGTAGGACACCCTCTGCCCCCTGCCTATCCTGACATCTCCTTGACATCCCCGTAACCTGTACGACACCCTCTGCCCCCTGCCTATCCTGACATCTCCTTGACATCCCCGTAACCTGTAGGACACCCTCTGCCCCCTGCCTGCCCTGACATCTCCTTGACATCCCTATAACCTGTAGAACACCCTCTGCCCCTTGCCTATCCTGACATCCTTCTAGCTTATAAAACCATATTAACTAATAAACATAATAAAAAAATAGATAATAATAAAATACGAACAAACGAACAAGAGGTAATCAAAGGGAAAGTCAAAAACAAAAGTAAAATGACAGAAGAGACAGTGATAAAACAAAGGAGATAATAAACGTGGAAAACGAATAAGTGAACAAGAGGTGATTAAAGAGATTTTTTTTTTTTTTTGAGGCAAGAAATTATGATAAAATAAGAGACAGAGGAAGATAAAAAAAAAAAAGTAATAATAATAGTTGGTAATAAAAAGAAAAAAAAAAGGTAATGAACAGTAAAAACATCAAAATCAGAAGAAAAAATAATGAAGAACAGTAGACAAGAAACATTATAAAAAAAAGTAGAAAATAAGATTTGAAAAAAAACGAA
>NC_061861.1:884293-899293 GCF_019202785.1 Penaeus chinensis
GCCGTTATGGTTATAACTATTAACACTATAAAATAATTACCATTGTTATCTGAACAGTAGTAGTAAAAGCATTATGATTTCTCATCTATATAAAATATTATAAATGTATCTCATTGTTTATTTTGTTTATTATTTTTCTGGTTATTTTATTTATTAACAACAAAGTTTTAGTTATGAATACAATAAAGAATAACTATAATAATGCCAATAATAGTGAAAATAATAGAGATGGAAAATAACAGGAAAAAGGATCACGTACAAAATATTCTCACACGGACATTCGATACAAGTGTCCCTAAGGACCGCCCATTCATTCAAACTACAACTACACGTGTAAAAGACATAACAAAAAGAGAAAAAGAGAAAAAAAAATAAAGATACGGATAACCAGTTGTTGATAAACCCATCAGAAAAGTTGTACGTCCGTTTCCCCCGTATCCCCTCCCCTCCCCCTCCTCCTCCCTCCCTCCCTTTCCCCTCCTCGTCTCCCTTGCCGTTCCCTATCCCCCCTCCCCCCACCCTTCACGTCCCCCCCACAGACGTCAAAGCCCCCGCAGTCTCTCATTTCTTTCTCTTTTATCATCTCCCTGTGGCTTTGATTGTCACTTTTTCCATACCGTCGCCTCCGCTCTGTGGCTTTTCCTGTCGGGTTTCCATATCAGTGTTGTTACTATTGTTGTCGTCCACGCGCTGGACTCAGAGAGCCATCCGACCGTCACTTGTTCAACATGGCGGCAGCGTGGGGAGAGCAGCTTTCGAATTTGTACCTTTTTTTATTTCTTTTCGTTCTCTGTCTTTGCGTGTCTCTTATTTCTCTTTTCTTCTTTCTTTCCTTTTGTGGAATATTCTTGTGTGGGAGTTTTATTTTTTTGGGGTGAGGGAAAAGAAAAGAAAAATGTGAATTAGGCTGACTGCGGGCGTCTCTTTCTTTCGAATCAGAATCGAAGAAGAAGAAGAAAAAAAATGATTAATATGAAAAACGAAGCGGAGAAATTCTCGCCGATGTTGCGTGATATATCCCTTCCCTTTTTTTCTATTTTGATCATCCGCTGAGGGTAATTTTGTTCACCGGGCCTTCTTTTTTTATCAATTTCTCTCCTTTTTTATCTCTCTCTCTCTCTCTCTCTCTCCCGCGGCCCCCTTAGCGGCAGCCCCGGACACGTCATCTGATATGGAAACTGACATAAGGTTTGCGCGGGAATATGACCAAGGGGAAAGGCATCCCTACATGCAAGGAATAATTTCAGGCGAATTATAAGAGCGAGCAGGCGCTATTAAAACGCCTTATCGGCCTCGGTTAAACCTACAATTGACATGGTAAAAAGAGTTGGGTGTGCAAACCCATGCAACCAGCCAGAATTCTTCTTTAATTGCCCATCACGGAGTCGCCATGTCATTGAAATAACGCCTAAAATACCAGTTCGACACCCAGCACAATGGCAGCTTATAATTTCGGGACGGCGGGATGGTCAGATGCCCGTGATAAAATCGGGTCATTATTACAGCTCATATTGTGTAGACTTGGGCAGGTCCGAGCCCGCCCCGCCAGCCGGCCTGTCCGCGCGCCGGCCGGGAAATTTTTCTTATTTTTTAAGTCTTTCTCTCTCTCTCTCTTTCTCTCTCTCTCTCTCTCTCTCTCTCTCTCTCTCTCTCTCTCTCTCTCTCTCTCTCTCTCTCTCTCTCTCCCCCCCCCCTCTCTCTCTCTCTCTCTCTCTCTCTCTCTCTCTCTCTCTCTCTCTCTCTCTCTCTCTCTCTCTCTCTCTCTCTCTCCTCTCTCTCCCAAATGCTCAACACTTTATAAATCTATTTTTGTGTTTTCCTATTATATATTTTTTTATTTTCTTTTTTAGGATTTAGAAAGGAGGAAGTAAGCGAGAGAGAGAGAGAGGGAAAAAAATATTTCTCGTCTACGCAGCTTTCTCCGATATTACGAGTAATATTGGGTTTTCTTCTCTCGTGTCATTCACAATTTCAGTTTCTTCTTATCCACCTCTCTTCCTTTCTCCAGTTCCGAAAAGGGAAGAAGATATAACCACGAAATTATCGCCCTCACGCCCCCTTAGTTTTCTTGGTTTTTTTTTTTTCTCTCTTCCTCTTTATTTCTTTCTTTCTCTCTTCTCTCTTTCTTTCTTTCTTCACATCGTTCTCGCAAATAGCATGAATAACAAAAAGAAAGAAAATCAAATAATTCCTCTTTGCGATCCACGTGACAAAGAACAAAAATAAACAAAAACAAACAAGTACAAACACCGAACAAATAATCAAGGCAAAAACAAGACAAAGACAAGACAAACAAAAAAACAATAAAAAATGAAAAACGCCAACAGCAAGAGACGCAAGGAGAGGATACGTGGATTAAAAAGTAAAAGAGGCAAGAGAAATATACAGTCTTCTCTCTCTCTCTCTCTCTCTCTCTCTCTCTCTCTCTCTCTCTCTCTCTCTCTCTCTCTCTCTCTCTCTCTCTCTCTTCCTCTCCTTCTCCCTCCCTCTCCCTTCCTCTCCCTCTCCCTCTTCTTCTCCTTCTCTCCCTCTCCATCCCTCTCCCTACCTCTCTCTCTCTCCCTCTCCCTCTCCTTCTTTCCCTCTCCCTCCCTCTCTTTCTCCTTCTCCCTCCCTCTCTTCCTCCCTCTCCCTCTCCCTTCCTCTCCCTCCCTCTCCCTCCTCTCCCTCCCTCTCCTCCCTCTTTCCCTCCCTCTCCCTCCCTCTTTCCCTCCCTCCCTCTCTCTTCCTCTCCCTCCCTCCCTCTCTCTTCCTCTCCCTCCCTCCCTCTCCCTCCCTCTCCCTCTCCCAGCCGCGGCGCGATGGAAGAGATCTTGTACCGGCGGCCATATTCCCTCGGCTGTCAATCAGCTGTCTAGCCGGGCCGGGGAGGCACAATAAAACACGGATCAGGCTGGGCACACGATTTTCATGGTCTCACAAACTACAATGTGTTTCTTGGCGGTTCCGGAGAGTTGGAGGAGGTTTAATGGCCACGCTTGCTGGAGGAGGAGAAAAGAGGCGTCGTGAGTGTGTGTGTGTGTGTGTTTGTGTGTTTGTGTGTGTGTGTGTGTGTGTGTGTGTGTGTGTGTGCGTGTGTGTGTGTGGTGTGTGTGTGTGTGTGTGTCCCTTGTGATGGGTTGTTTCGCGTCTTGTTGGGTTGTTAGAGAGGTGGTTGTTAGGATGTTCGTAGAATGGTTGTTAGTGGGATGGTCCTTTGGGTTGTTTGTGAAGTGGTCGTTAGTGGTTGTTAGTGGCGTGGTTGTCGGGTTGTTTGTGAAACGGTTGCTAGTGGTTGTTAGCGGGGTGGTTGTTGGGTTGTTTGTGAAACGGTTGTTAGTGGTTGTTAGTGGCGTGGTTGTCGGGTTGTTGCTGTTGTTGTTGGTGATGGTAATGTTGTTATTGTTATCTGTGGTTGTGTCATGTTCTTGTTTTTTTTTTGTTGTTGTTGTTGCTGATGTAGAGGTTGTTATTCTTGTCGTGATCGGTTTTTGTTATATTCTTTAGTCTATTGTTTTTTTTTTTAACTTTAGTGGTATTGGCATTTTGAAAGGTTGGTGTGGTGTATTGACAATTCCTTTTCTTTTTTCTGTGTTTCAGATTTCATGCTTTTTACCTCCACTCTGTTCCTGCCTTTGTCTTTCTATTCTTCTCTTTCTCTCTCTGTCTCTCTGTCTTTATCTATCTATTTATTTATCTCTAGACCCAACTCTATTCATCTATCTCAACCTATATATATACATATATGTGTATGTGTGCGTGTGTGTATTTACACACATCTATAAATATATGTATTTATACGCACACATACACACACAAATGCACACATATGTATTTACACATATATGTATATAAATGCATATTTGATTGTCTTTCTCTCCCTCTTTCTATCTCCCTCCCACCCCTTCGTATATCCGCCTCCCCCCCTTCCTTCAAAGATCCCCCTACCCCCTCTCCATCTCCATCCCCTCCTTTCTCCCTTCCCCCCTCCCTCTCCCCCTCTCCCCTCCTCCTCCTCCCTTTCCCCCCATCTCTCCCCTCCTCTTCCTCCCTTTCCCCTCCCCCTCCCCCTCCCCTCCTCCCCTCCCTCCTCCTCCCTTCACCCTCGCCCTCGCCCTCCCTCTCCCCCTCTCCCTTCCTCCCCTCCCTCCTCCTCCCTCTCCCCCTTCCCCTTCCCCCTACCTTCCCCTCCCTCCTCCCTCCCTCCCCCTCTCCTTCCCACCTCTCCCTCCTCCTCCCCCTCCTCCCTCCTCCTTCCCTCCCCCTTTCCCCTTCCCTCCTCCCTCCCTCCTTACTCCCTCTCCCCTTCCTCCCTCCCTTCCCCCTTCCCCCCTCTCCCTCCTACCTCCCTCTCCCTCCTCCCTCCCTCCCCCTTCCCTCTCCCTCCTCCCCCTCTCCTCCTCCCTCCCCCTTCCCCTCCCTCCTCTCCCTCCTCCCTCCCTCCCAGTCAAGTTCCCTCGTGTCGCTGTAGAAACTCCGCATATACATGACAAGGACCGTGAACACTCTTGCCTTTCCTTGACTTGAAAATAGCTTTGTCCGAGACCTTTACAAATCGGGAAGACTTGATACTCGGGGATAACATTCTTTTTTTTTTTCTTTTTTTTTTTATAATCTGTTTATTTGTTGTTGTTTTTTTTTAATTCTTTATTGGTGTTTATTTTTATTTATTTTTTTATTTGTTAATTAGGTGTATATTTTTCTTGATTTTTTTTTTAACTTATGGTTTATCTGTCTTTTCTCTCTCTCTCTTTGTCTATTATATCATCTCTTAATACTCTCTTTCTCTCTCTCTTTCTCTCTTTCTCTCTCTCTCTCTCTCTCTCTCTCTCTCTCTCTCTCTCTCTCTCTCTCTCTCTCTCTCTCTCTCTCTTTTTTATCTCTCTGTATCCTTCTCACTTTTTCTCCACCTTTTCCCCTACCTCAAAATACCTTCCTTCCCTCCCTCCCTCCCATACTCCCCTTCCTTCTCTCTTCCCCCCTTCTCTCTCTCTGTCCTCTCCTTCTCTCTGTCTTTCTGGTTCCATTCCCTTCCCCGGTGTCCGTGTGACTTGACGTTGACAAGCGAGTGAAAAGGAGACGCAAGAAAATATTTTGAGAGTCGAGAGAGAGAGACCTCGAGAAGGGGGAGGAGGGGGAGGGAGATGGAGGGGGAGGAGGGGGAGAGATGGAGGGGGAGGGAGGAGGGGAGAGATGGAGGGGAGAGATGGAGGGAGAGGGAGGAAGGGAGAGATGGAGGAGGAGGAGGGAGGGGAGAGATGGAGGGGGAGGGAGGAGGGGAGAGATGGAGGGAGAGGGGGGAAGGGAGAGATGGAGGGGGAGGGGGAGGAGGGGAGAGATAGACGGGGAGGGGGAAGGGGAGAGATGGAGGGGAGGGGGGGAAGAGAGGAGAGATAGTGGGGAGGGGAAGGGAAGGAGGAGGGAGAGCTGAAGTCCAAGGCCTCTCAGACCAAAGTGAACTTTAATAGAATTAAAGTATGTGTATGTATAAAGAAAAATATACATATATTTATGTATGTATATGCATATATGTATATATATACATATGTGTGTGTGTGTGTGTGTGTGTGTTTGTGTATATATAGAAAATATATGCATATATGTATATATGTACATTATACATATATATGTATACGTATAAATATCTATATATATGGGTGTGTGTGTGTGTATTTATATGAATGTGAGTATGCATATGTACAGACAAAAAAAATATTAATTTATAACTATCATTATTATTAACATTATTTTTCTATTATTACTATTATTATTATTATTATTGTTACTATCATTACTATTACTATTATCATCCTTTTATTATCATCATCATTATTATTATTATTATTTTATTATTATTAATATTATCATTATTATTATTATCATTATTATTATTAGTATTAGTATTAGTATTACTATCATTATTATTACTACTATTACTATTATTATTATTGTTATCATTATTATAATTATTATTATTGTTATTACTATTATTATTATTATTATCATCATCACCATCATCATTATTATTATTAATACCATTATCATTATCATTATTATTGCTATTAATATCATTACTACTATTACCTTTATCATTATTGTTATCATAATTACTATTGTTATTGTCATTATTATTATTATAGTTGATCATCATTATCATTATCAATATTATCGTCATCATTACTGCAATTATCATCATTATCATTATCGTTAGTATTGGTATTAGTATTCCTAATGTTATCACTATCATTCTTACTATTATCATCATAATAGCTATTATTACTATTATCTTCATTATCGTCATGAATTTACTTTTATTATTATCATCATCATTTTCATTATCATAATCATTGCTGTTTTTCTGTGACAGTGATAATAATGATAGTTATAGTAATACTAGTGATAATTTGATACTGAAAATAATAATAATGATAATAATGGCAATAGAAAATAAATACAGTTAATGACAACGATAATGATAGTAATAGTATAACATTAATGATACTAATAATAAGAATGATAGTAGAAATGATAATGACACAAATGGTAATAGAAATAATTATTATAATCATAATAATAATAAAACAATAATAACAATAATGATAATTGAACAATACTGAAAATTATGATAATGATAATGATAATAGTAATAATGACGATAATGATAAAAATGATGATAATGATAATAATTATGATAATTAAAATGAGGATTATGACAGTGATAATAATAATATTAATATTAATAACAATGATAATGATAATAATAATAGTGATAAGATGATGATGATGATAATACTGATAATGATACTGATAATGATGATAATGGTAACAATAATGATAATAATGATAATAGTAGTAACGACAATAATAATAAAAATTGCAATAATGATAATAATGGTAATGGTAATAATAATGATAATAACAAAATGATAATAACAAAAATAAAAATAGGAACAATGTAAACAACAATAATAACAATAATAGTGATAATGGCAATGATAATGATCATGATAATAATGGTAATAATTATAATAATGATAATAATAATAGTAATAACAATAAAAATAAGAAGAATAGTAACACTGATAATGACAGTGACAATAATTACGATAATATACCAATAATCAATGATAATAATGATAATAGGAAGAATTGTAATACTAATAACAGAAATTATGATGATTATAATGACAATATTAATATTATAATAATACTATTGATAGTGATAATGATAATAATAACAGCCATAACAAAATGATGATAACAATAATAATAATTACAATGATAAGAATAAGAATAAGAACGTTAATAACAATAATGATGACGACAATGATAATGATAAAGGTAATAAGAATTATGATTATGATAAGAATAGTAATAGTAATAGTCATAGTAAAAAAAAATAAAAACAATAATAATATTATTAATACTAACGATAATAATGATAACAATAATAATCAAAATAATAGTATTAACAATTACAAAAAATATAATGACAATAAGGATAACAGTGATAACAATAACAATAACAACAATGATAATATTATCATTATTATCTTAAAAATAATGATGAATGATAGTAATGATAACAACAATAACGATAATAATAATATCAACGATAATAAAAAAAAAAAAAACATTAATAAAGTTCATCACAATAACACATAAAAAAACAACAATAATGAAAACAAACACAACAAAAACCCAAAAAAAAAAAGCTTCCCATTACCTATAACCATCCCTCGCCTTTGACACAGCAAGCAACACAGCAAGATGAAATGCAACACAGACGAACGGGGACCGAACAAGCCACGTAAAATGATGCGTTTCAGAGCCAAGAACCATTTCCGCGCTGTCAGTCAACGCGCTAAGAGAGAGAGAGAGAGAGAGAGAGAGAGAGAGAGAGAGAGAGAGAGAGAGAGAGAGAGAGAGAGAGAGAGAGAGAGAGAGAGACACACACATAAAAGAAAAAAAAAGAATTTCGGATCCCAAAGTCTATCCAGCGGCCCGCACTAATAGAGACATGTGATAAAAAATGGTGTGGCTCGCTTCCTACTACTCTCATTTCTGACGGAGAGTGAGGAAAATGATTATGAGTATGTATTTGTGTATTTGTGTATTTGTGTATGTGTGTATATGTGTATGTATTTGTGTATTTGTGTATGTGTGTATGTGTGTATATGTGTATGTATTTGTGTATTTGTGTATTTGCGTATATGTGTATGTGTATGTATTTGTGTAGTTGTGTATATGTGTATATGTGTATATGTGTATGTATTTGTGTATTTGTGTATGTGTGTATATGTGTATGTATTTGTGTATTTGTGTATTTGTGTATGTGTGTATATGTGTATGTATTTGTGTATTTGTGTATTTGTGTATGTGTGTATATGTGTATGTATTTGTGTATTTGTGTATTTGCGTATATGTGTATGTGTATGTATTTGTGTAGTTGTGTATATGTGTATATGTGTATATGTGTATGTATTTGTGTATTTGTGTATGTGTGTATATGTGTATGTATTTGTGTATTTGTGTATTTGTGTATGTGTGTATATGTGTATGTATTTGTGTATTTGTGTATTTGTGTATGTGTGTATATGTGTATGTATTTGTGTATTTGTGTATGTGTGTATATGCGTATGTATTTGTGTATATGTGTATATGTGTATGTATTTGTGTATATGTGTATGTATTTGTGTATATGTGTATATGTGTATATGTGTATGTATTTGTGTATATGTGTATGTATTTGTGTATTTGTGTATATGTGTATATGTGTATGTATTTGTGTATTTGTGTATATGTGTATGTATTTGTGTATTTGTGTATATGTGTATATGTGTATGTATTTGTGTATATGTGTATATGTGTATGTATTTGTGTATATGTGTATGTATTTGTGTATTTGTGTATGTGTGTATATGTGTATGTATTTGTGTATATGTGTATGTATTTGTGTATTTGTGTATATGTGTATATGTGTATGTATTTGTGTATATGTGTATATGTGTATGTATTTGTGTAGTTGTGTATATGTGTATATGTGTATATGTGTATGTATTTGCGTATATGTGTATATGTGTATGTATTTGTTTATATGTGTATGTGTATATGCATATATGTATGTGTATATACATATATTTATGTGTATATATATACATAAGTATATGTGTATGTGTTTGTGTAAATGTGTATCTATATATCTATATGGCTGTCGATATCTATATCTAAATATATATATATATATATATATCTGTCTATCTGTCTATCTATCTAGCCCTACATATATATAAATGTGTGTGTGTGTGTGTGTGTGTGTGTGTGTGTGTGTGTATAATGTCGATCTATACATCTGTATGGGTGTCGATATCTATATCTATCTGTCTATCGGTTTATAAATAAATAAATATGTATATATATATGTATATATATATATATATATATATGAACCGCGTTCATGTTGACAAATGTATAAAAGGTATGAATGAGAATGAATATCTTCACAATACAAGAGATGTATTTGACCGGTTTCGACTTTGCCTTCGTCAGAAATTACATAAATAAATATGCACATATAAATATATATATATATATATATATATATATACATATGCGTCAGTCAGTATCCTAGTTTGTAAACGCAAGCCTACAGCACTTGCCAGAGTCAACACACTAAATTCGGCCAGACAGCATGCCTTATCCATGCCCACCATCTTCCATAACTAAGAAGCCGTTTTTTGCCGTTCTTTTACTTGCACTATTTCTGACGAAGACAAAGTCGAAACCGGTCAAATACATCTCTTGTATTGTGAAGATATTCATTCTCATTCATACCTTTTATACATATATATATATATATATATATATATATATATATATATACATATATATTGTGTGTGTGTATACAGGCCTTTTTGCAGAACTTTCGAAACTCCTAACACTTTGATACGCTTTGATACACGTTTGTCCTTTACGCGCACATTATTGGAACCTGTTAAAACATCTTTTCGGTTTGTATAAGATTATATGCTTCTACCTTGATACAATTTGATACACTCCGGCCAGCCAATGAGAACACGTTATTTTTTTCAGTTATATTTCATGCGGTCTCTTACACGAATCCCATCATAACTTAAAGAAGCATAAAATATTTCTGTGCCTTTTTAAAAGTACACCAAAAACATGTTCACTCGATATGGGTAAAATTTGATGTCAATCATGAAGGTCTCTGGAACGACATGGCAAGAATTTCCAACGTGTCCGAGTCATATGACGTGGTATTGACGTCGGTGGAATGAATGTCCTCAAAATCATTTTCTACCTGGATAATATAACCTTACAGTCTCAAAAGTATTAAAAGAAAAGACTGCATCTTAAGTTGTTGATAAAATTCAGTTGATAAGACAAGTAAATGTCTTTGATCATTGGAATCATTTAGTTGTCTGATTCGGACAAGGAGCTCACTCGAGGTGTATACGGTAGATGCAAAACCTCATGTAACTTCCACTTTTCATATGAAGAATAATGTATGTAATAAGAAAATAAATGTTTAAATTGAGTCTGAGAAATACATTTGAAAGTTTCCGCAGCCTTGCGAAGCGAAGAGTGGTGTGTCTAAACAGTCAGGTAGCTTTTCCATTTTATTTGAAGCTTCTACAATGTTTTGCTTGTAATCAAATACCATGTCTGCATGCTAAGTATTTTAATGGTTTCGGTATGGACTTTTTATGTGAGATTAAGAAAAAATTGCTTTCTTTGTAAGTCAGTACAAACTTTGATGCTATCGTGTTTTATAGCGACCATGGTACAACACGAAATAATGTATCCAAGTGTTAGGATTTTCGCTATGCTATAAAAAAGGACTTATAAATAAATGAATAAATAAATATACATATATATATACATATGACCTCAGTCTTTATCCTAGTTTGTAAACGCAAGCCTACACCACTTGCCAGAGTCAACACATACTAAATTCGGCCAGACAGCATGCCCATCCATGCCCACCATCTTCCATAAGAAGTCTCTTGCCGTTCCTTTACTTACACTAAGTGCGTTGATAGCTTATAACCAGACAAGGTTTTTTGTTCGAAAGCGTTAAAAAAGGGGAGCGTATAAATCATATGCTTTAGAAAGATTGTTTTTCTTCATCTTCTTCTCCTTCTTCCTCTTCTTCTTCTTCTTCTTTTTCTTCTTCTTCTTTATCATATTCTGGCTTTAAGTCAAGGACAACATTATTTGCAAAAGAAGCATATTCATCTTTTCTTTATTTGTTGGTGGGTATAAACAAAATATAAAATAAATTAGATCGAATACAGGTCATCAAATAAACGAACTACGGTTTTATAATGTGTTCTAAATTATTATGTAACAGATAAAAAGTGTTCAGATAGAATGCGTGCAAGGGGAGGTAAAATGCTCAAAGGAAGAGCCACAGTATGAACCCTGTATCACAAACCTTTTCTAGACTTTTTTTATGTTGCCAGTAATATGTATTTTTTTCTGTAAACAATATATAATTTTGTAAACAATATCTGATTACTGCTGTCTGATGATATGCCGATATGATTGACATTACCGCCGACAGAGTGGCTGTTCTATTGAGTATTAACCCTCCCTTTCCTTGACTTCGAGCAGGACGCGGTGCATGATAAACAGATTTTAACATCCTCTCAAAAGTATCACTAGGTGAAAATCATTTAATCAAACGCTCTCTTCTTCCACAATGTCATACAAAAAACAAAAAAAAAACAAAAACGAGACTTCAGTAAACTGCGAATATACAATAACACGAACACTGCTTATTAACCAATCAGCTTCTTAGTTATGGAAAAGGGGCGGGGCTTCTGGGCGAATATAATGTACGGTGGCTGTGTAATATCATCCTAGGTATATTGTTGCACTCCGAAGAAAAGTATTTAAACAGATAGAAACGATGTAAAAAAGGAGAAAGAAAGAATAGTAACACAGACAGAAATCCGCGCTGACAGACAGACACAGACAAACAGGCGCTCATGGACACAGCACAAGCGGAAGGCATTGTAAACCACGATAGCTCAAGAAATGGCGACCTCTGACCTCTTCTCTTTCTCCTCCCTTCCCCCCTTCTCTTCTTCCTCCTACTCCTCCCTTCCTCCCTCCTCTTCCTCCTCCTTCTTCTCCTCTATTTCTCTCTCCTCTTCCTCCTCCTTCTTCTCCTCTATTTCTCTCTCCTCTTCCTCCTCCTTCTTCTCCTCTATTTCTCTCTCCTCTTCCTCCTCCTTCTTCTCCTCTATTTCTCTCTCCTCTTCCTCCTCCTTCTTCTCCTCTATTTCTCTCTCCTCTTCCTCCTCCTTCTTCTCCTCTATTTCTCTCTCCTCTTCCTCCTCCTTCTTCTCCTCTATTTCTCTCTCCTCTTCCTCCTCCTTCTTCTCCTCTATTTCTCTCTCCTCTTCCTCCTCCTTCTTCTCCTCTATTTCTCTCTCCTCTTCCTCCTCCTTCTTCTCCTCTATTTCTCTCTCCCCTTCCTCCTCCTTCTTCTCCTCTATTTCTCTCTCCTCTTCCTCCTCCTTCTTCTCCTCTATTTCTCTCTCCTCTTCCTCCTCCTTCTTCTTCTCTATTTCTCTCTCCTCCTCTTCTTCTTCCTTTTCTTCCTTTTCCTTCTTCCACCTACACCTCCCTTCCTCCCTCCTTCTTCTCCTCTATTTCTCCCTCCTCTTCCTCCTCCTCCTTCTCCTTTCTCCTCTTTCTAAGTTACTCCTCTTCCTTTCCCCCTCCTCTTCCTATGTCTCTTTATTTTCCTCCCTCCCCTACTTCTCTCTCTCTCTCTCTCTCTCTCTCTCTCTCTCTCTCTCTCTCTCTCTCTCTCTCTCTCTCTCTCTCTCTCTCTCTCTCTCTCTCTCTCCTGTTTCTTCCCTTCTTATCCTCCCTTTTCTCTTTTTTTGCTTCTACCTCTTCCTTCTCTTCCATCTCCTACTCCCTCTCCACCTCCTCATCCTCCTCTTCCTCCTCCTCCTCCTCCTCCTCCTCCTCCTCCTCCTCCTCCTCCTCCTCCTCCTCTTCCTCCTCCTCCTCCTCCTCCTCCTCCTCCTTCCTCCTCCTCCTCCTCCTCCTCCTCCTCCTTCTTCCTCCTTCCTATTCCCTCTTCTTCCTATGTTTCCTCCTTCCTCCTCAGTTCTCCCTCCTCCCCCGTTCTCCCTCCTCCTCCTTCCTCCCCAATATCCTCGCCTTCCTGCATTTAATTCTCACCTCAGTGGGGGGTCTTCATAATGTGCACACGACACGCACGCGTACATGCACACACATACACGCACATGATACTCCACAAAGGGAAGGGAACAATTCTCTCTTGCTTCTTTAACCCTTTATCCCATTCAACCCCGCTATCTAACCCCTTTCCATCTCCTCTTATTCTTCCCCTCTTTCCTTTCTCCCTCTTTCTCTACCCTTTTCCACCTCTTCTAATTTTGCCTTCCCCTTTCTCTTTCTCTCCTCCTTCTCTTCTACTTTTTCCCATCTTCCCTTTCCATCTCCTCTAATTCTTTCCCCTTTTTCTTTCTCTCCTCCTTCTCTTCTACTCTTTCTTATCTCCCCTTTCCACTTCCTCTAATTCTTCCCCACTTCTCTTTCTCTCCTCCTTCTCTTCTTCTTTTTCCCATCTCCCCTTTCCACCTCCTCTAATTCTTTCCCCCTTTTCTTTCTCTCCTCCTTCTCTTCTACTCCTTCTCATCTCCCCTTCCACCTCCTCTAATTCTTTCCCCCTTTTCTTTCTCTCCTCCTTCTCTACTCCTTCTCATCTCCCCTTCCACTTCCTCTATTTTTTTCTCCCCTTCTCTTTCTCTCCTCCTTCTCTACTCCTTCTCATCTCCCCTTCCACCTCTTTCTTTTCTCCTTATCTCCCCTTCCACTCTTTTCAAACTCTTTCCCTTTTCCACCTCATACTGTCCATGAAACCTTTCTTCTCTTCCATCTCCTCGTTTCTTATTTCTTCAAGTTTTCTCTTTCCTCTTTGCCCTTTACCTTTCCTTCCACCTTACCCTTCCCTTCCACCTCGCTCCCTTTTCGTTCTTACCTTCCCCTTCCACTTAACCCTACCTTTTTATATTTCTACCTTACGTTCCCCTTCCATCTTGCCCTACCCTTCCACGCCTTCCTCATAACCCTACTTTTCCCATCTTCCATCTAACCCTCCTCCCTACCCTTCCAACTTCCCCTACCTTTCCACCCCTCCACCTTCGCCCTCCCCTTCCCCTCTTTCATCTACCTTTCCACCCCTCCACCTTGCACCTTCCCTTCCCCTCTTCCACCTACCTTCCCACCCCTCCACCTTCCCCCTCCTCTTCCACTCTTCCATCTACCTTTCCACCCCTCCATCTTTCCCCTCCCCTTCCCCTCTTCCACCTACCTTTCAACCCCTCCACCTTGCACCTTCCCTTCCACCCTTCCACCCCCAGTCCCTCCACCCTTCCACCATCCCCTACCCTCACAACTTCGCGTCCCCTTCCCCTCCTCCACCTTCCCCTCGCCTTCCACCCTTCCCCCATCTACCTCTCCACCCCCCTTCCATCCCCCCTCCCCCCTCTCCCTTACACCCTCAGACATATCAGGTTAATCTTCAACTGTATGCCCTTCTTGCCCCGAGGTTCTTGGAGATACATCTTACGTGTGTATTTCTATAGCTTATCATTTCGGGGGGGAGGGGGGGAGGGGGGAGGAGGGAAGGGAGGGAGGGGAGGGAGAGGGATAGATAGGATAGGATAGGACGTGGGAGGGATACGAGGAGAAGGAAGAAGGGGGGAGAGGGAGGAGGAGGTGAGGGAGGAGGAGGACGAGAGGGGGGAGTAGGAAGAGGAGGAGGACGAGGAGGAGGACGAGAGGGGGGAGGAGGAGGAGAAGTGGGAGGAGGAGGAGGAGGAGGAGGAAGGAGGAGGAGGAGGAGGAGGAGGAGGAGGAAACGAGGACTACGTTCCTATAAATCCACGGGCATAATCCAACAGCCGAGGCGGTCAGACACAAAACATACAATATAGCTCCCCTCATTAA
>NC_061861.1:909293-911793 GCF_019202785.1 Penaeus chinensis
TAATGATAGTAATTATAATAACAATTATAGCAACAACAATAAAGATAATACTAGTAGAAACAAGACAAGGTATAATAATGATGATAGTAATGATGATAGAAATAATGACATAATTACGATAATGGTTATGATGACAATGATTTTGATTCATAAGGAGAGAAATTAAAAATATATAGCAATTATAAAAATAATCATGATGATGGAAATTGATAATTGATATCTTGATAATAATAGTAATAAGATATCAATAATTAATTTTATGATGATAATGATAACATTCGTTGTAGTTATGACACTCGTAATGATAGGTATATTTTTAAACAGTTTTTTGTTTAATATAAAGTTGGTATGGATGGCAAGACAAGCAAATAGATAAATAATATTTTTGTAACAAAAATATTATCTATTTCTTACTTTCCATTTCCCTGGCCGTACCCTTTGACCCCTCTCCCCCCCTACCCCCTCTCTTGCCCTCCCTCTGTAATGCTTCTCACTCTTCTCTCTTTGTCTTCCTTTCTTCTCCCCCTTTCTCCTCTTATTCCCTCCTTTTATTCTCCCCTCTTTCCCCTCTCTCTGTCCCCGTCCAATAACTCTTCTCTCTATCCCCTTCTCCTATCCTTTCTTCCGCTTTTTCTATCCTCCTCCCCTCCCCCCATTAACCTCTTCCCTACCCCCCTCCACCCCCCATTAACCTCTCCCCTCCCCATACCATCCTCCCACTAACCTCTCCTCTCTCCCTCCACCCCCTCCCCCCCACTAACCTCTTCCCTCCCCCTCCACCCCACTAACCTCTCCACTCCCCCCTCCCCCCTCCACCCCAATAACCTCTCCCCTCCCCCTCCCCCCTCCCCCATTACCCTCTCCCCTCCCCCCCCTCCCCCCCCTCTCCATCAACCTCTCCCCTCCCCCTCCCCCCCTCCCCCCACTAACCTCTCCCCTCCCCCTCCCCACCTCCACCCCCACTAACCTCTCCCCTCCCCCCTACCTCCCCATCTAACCTCTCCCCTCTCCCTCCACCCCCCACTAACCTCTTCCCTTCCCTTCCACCCCCACTAACCTCTCCCTCCCCTCCCCCCTCCCCCCCACTAACCTTTCCCCTCCCCCTTCCACCCCCACTAACCTCTCCCCTCCCCCCCTCCACCCCAACTAACCTCTTCCGTCCCTCTCCCCCCTACCCCCACTAACCTCTCCCCTCCCCCCCTCCACCTCCCACTAACCTCTCCCCTCCCTCTCCCCTCTCCCCCACTAACCTCTCCCCTCCCCCTCCCCCACTAACCTCTCCCCTGCTCCTCCTCCCCTCCACCCCCACTAACCTCTCCCCTCCCCTCCCCCCCTCCACCCCCACTAACCTCTCCCCTCCCCTCCCCACCCCCTACTAACCTCTCCCCTCCCCCCACTAACCTCTCCCCTCCCCCCACTAACCTCTCCCCTCCCCCTACTAACCTCTCCCCTCCCTTCCTCCTCCCCCCCTACCCCCCCACTAACCTCTCCTAACCTCTAACCCCCACTAACCTCTCCCCTCCCCTCCCCACCCCCTACTAACCTCTCCCCTCCCCCCCTCCCCCCCTACCTCCCCCACTAACCTCTCCCCTCCCCCCACTAACCTCTCCCCTCCCCCTCCCCACTAACCTTTCCCCTCCCCTCCCCCACTAACCTCTCCCCTCCCCTCCCCTCCCCTCCCCTCCCCCCTACCTCCACCCCCCCACTAACCTCCCCTAACCTCTCCCCTCCTCCTCCTCCCCTCCTACCCCACTAACCTCTCCCCTCCCCTCCCCTCCCCTCCCCTCCCACCCCCACTAACCTCTCCCCTCCCTCCTCCACTAACCTCTCCCCTCCCCTCCCCACCCCCTACTAACCTCTCCCCTCCCCCCCTCCCCCCCTACCTCCCCACTAACCTCTCCCCTCCCCCCACTAACCTCTCCCCTCCCCTCCCCTCCCTACCTCCCCACTAACCTCCCCTAACCTCTAACCCCTAGAGGCCGCCCCGACCCTCATCACTGGCTTATATCCACCATGTTGATTCACAAAATGTTGGAATATTTAGCATTGCAAGATGCACAAGAAATGGGAACATTCGGGAGAGGGGGGGCGGGGGGGGGGGGGGGGAGTGGGAGGGGAGGGGAGGAGGGAGGGGAAGGTGAGCACGGGAAACGCACCCTTCCGCTCCCTTGCGCATAAGGACGATTATAACCTGCAGGTAAGGTGGGGGGAGGAGGAGGAGGTGGGGGTATAGGGGTATAGGGGGGGAGGGCACATCGCTCTCACCTGCCTTACTGCGGCGCACCTGGTTAATTACAGTTAATTACGGAGCTCGAGGTTATTATGACTCGGTTTAAAGTCAAATATAGTCGTTTTTAAAGGATTTAAACTCCGTGATGACGACAAGCACGCAAACAGTTGTCATGGAGGGGTGGGGGGGGGGGGGCCGCTCTAAGGGGGTCATTGTTATGAAGGGAGGGGTGGGGGGGGGTAAATAAGGGGAAAGGGGATAGGATAAGGA
>NC_061861.1:931793-942813 GCF_019202785.1 Penaeus chinensis
ATTTGATTCCGACCTCCCAACCACCCCTCACCCACCCCTTCCCCCCCCTCCCTCCCTACCCTTACCCCCCACCCTCCCCTTCTCTTACCCCCCACCCTCCCCGCCCCCCACCCCTCTGGCCGCGGTAACCGTACATCAGCGGCGACACTCATCATACATCTGTCACCCGGCACACAGGCAGCGGAGACAGGCAGACAGACAGACTGACAGGCACGCAGAATGGTCCGAAATGGCAAACAGGAAAGGCTACAGACATGCTGACAGACAGGCAAGTAGCGGCATAAACAGAGAAGCTGGAGGGGGGAGGGGGGAGGGGGAGAGGGGGAGGGGGGGAGGGGAAAGAGAGGTTTCGTCATCACAAGGAGCTGAGAGTAGACGGCCGCCGGGAGATCAGACGTGAGTGAAGGATTGTGTGTCTTTGTCTGTCTGTTTGTTTGTATTAGTGTCTTTGTCTGTTTGTTTATATTAGTGTGTTTGTCTGTCTGTTTGTTTGTATTGGTGCGTCTGTTTGTTTATATTAGTGTGTTTGTCTGTCTTTTAGTTTGTAGTGGTGTGTCTGTTTGTTTATATTAGTGTGTTTGTCTGTCTGTTTGTAGGTATTGGTGTGTCTGTTTGTTTATATTAGTGTCTTTGTCTGTCTGTCTGTTTGTTTGTACTGGTGTGTCTGTTTGTTTATATTAGTGTGTTTGTCTGTCTGTTTGTTTGTACTGGTGTGTCTGTTTGTTTATATAAGTGTGTTTGTCTGTCTGTCTGTTTGTTTGTACTGGTGTGTCTGTTTGTTTATATTAGTGTGTTTGTCTGTCTGTTTGTTTGTACTGGTGTGTCTGTTTGTTTATATTAGTGTGTTTGTCTGTCTGTTTGTTTGTACTGGTGTGTCTGTTTGTTTATATTAGCGTGTTTGTCTGTCTGTTTGTTTGTACTGGTGTGTCTGTTTATATTAATGTGTTTGTCTGTTTGTCTGTCTGTTTGTATTAGTGCGTTTGTCTGTATGTCTGTTTGTATTAGTGTGTTTGTCTGTCTGTCTGTTTGTTTGGATTAGTGGGTTTGTCTGTCTGTCTGTTTGTTTATATTAGTGCGTTTGTCTGTCTGTTTGTTTGTATTAGTGTGTTTGTCTGTCTGTCTGTTTGTTTGGATTAGTGGGTTTGTCTGTCTGTCTGTTTGTTTGTATTAGTGCGTTTGTCTGTATGCCTGTTTGTTTGTATTAGTGTGTCTGTCTGTCTGTCTGTAGTTTGTATTAGTATGTTTGTCTGTCTGTCTGTTTGTTTGTATTAGTGTGTTTGCCTGTCTGTCTGTTTGTTTGTATTAGTGTGTTTGTCTGTCTGTCTGTCTGTTTGCATTGGTGTGCTTGTCTGTCTGTCTGTTTGTATTTGTGTGTTTGTCTGTCTGTTTGTTTGTTTGTATTAGTGTATTTGTCTGTCTGTCTGTTTGTTTGTATTAGTGTGTTTGTCTGTCTGTCTGTTTGTTTGTATTAGTGTGTTTGTCTGTCTGTCTGTTTGTTTATATTAGTGTGTTTGTCTGTCTGTCTGTTTGTTTGTATTAGTGTGTTTGTCTGTCTGTCTGTTTGTTTGGATTAGTGTTTGTCTGTCTGTCTGTTTGCTTGGATTAGTGTGTTTGTCTGTCTGTCTGTTTGTTTATATTAGTGTATTTGTCGGTCTGTCTGTTTGTTTGGATTAGTGTGTTTGTCTGTCTGTCTGTTTGCATTGGTGTGTTTGTCTGTCTGTCTGTTTGTTTGTATTGGTGTGTCTGTGTGCCTGTCTGTCTTTCGCTCTCTCGCTCTCGCTCTCTCTCTCTCTCTCTCTCTCTCTCTCTCTCTCTCTCTCTCTCTCTCTCTCTCTCTCTCTCTCTCTCTCTCTCTCTCTTTCTCTCTCTCTCTCTCTCTCTCTCTCTCTCTCTCTCTCTCTCTCTCTCTCTCTCTCTCTCTCTCTCTCTCTCTCTCTCTCTCTCTTTCTTTTCCTCTCTCTTCCCCCCTATTCCCTTCTTCAATTCCCTCCCTCGTCTCTCCACCCCCTCTCTCCTTCCTTCCTTCCCCACCTCCCTCTCTCTCCTTCCCTCCCTCCCTTTTTATCTCCCTCTTTCTCCATTCTTTCCCCTCCTTCTATTCAATAAAATATAATATTTATCAGCACATCACCCCGCCCGATACACACAAACGAAATGATAAAGATAATAATTATGAAATAGCATAAATATAAAAGAAAATAAGAAAAAACATGAGGATTAATGTTGCATATTGCAATGTTATTGAAGTCTCTCTTCGAGTTTGTAAATCATTGTTATCATTATTATAACTGTTATGATTTTTCTTTTTACACTGTCATTATTATTACTTTTTCAAATTATTATCACTATTATTATTGTTGTTCTTATCAGTGTCGATATTCTTGGGATCATTATTAATGTTATTATCATTATTATCTTTATTATCATCATTATCATAATTATTATTAACATTATTGTTATCCTTGTAGTTATTATTACTATCAGTGTTACTATCATTATCATTATCATTGTTATTATCATTGATACTATTGATACTGTTATCATTATTTTCATCATTATCATTATTATTACTATTATTATTAGTGTTATTATTATTAATGTTGTTGGTGTGATGTTATTATTATCATTATTATTATTATTATTATTATTACTAGTAGTATCAGTAGTAGTGTAGTAGTATCATTATTATTATTATTATCATTGTAATCATCATCATTATTTTTATTATTATTTTTATCATTATCATTAATATAATCATTATTATCAATACCAACATTATTATTACTATCATTATTATCATTATCATATATCATTACCATCATTATCATCATCATCGGTATTATCATTATCATAATTTTCTTCATTATTTTCATTCTTGTCATTATCATCATTGCTGTTATTAGCAACATTACTATTATCAATATCATCATTAGTTCTATTATTTTCATTACCATCTTCATCACCATTATCTATCATTACTATCATTATCAAAATTATCACCATCATCATCGTATGTATGTCTGTGTGTGTGTGTGAGCGTATCGGTGTACATACATGATTCACGTCACACACACACAATCACAGGGAAAAAGGCATTAACATACAAAAAGATGCAAATAAACACACACTTGAGCAAAATTTCCCTTCGTTGCAATACGCAAGAACTTCTCAATTGCACGACTGAAGACTCCTCGCTCTCATGCAACCCTTGGAAGGCGGGGGGCAAGGGGGGGAGGGGAGGAAGTTGGAGGAGGGGAAGGGGGAGAGGAAGGATAGGAGGGAGAGGGGGAAGGGTGGGGGGGGAAGAGGAGGGGGAGAAGGAAGGATGGAAAGGGGGGGAGGGAGGGAGGGAGGAAGAAAGGGTAAGAGGGGAGGAAAGGGAGGGAGGGAGAGGGAGGAAGGGTCGGAGGGAGAGGGAGGAAAGGGAGGGAGGGAGGGGGAGGAGGGAGAAAGGGTAGGAGGGGAGGATTGGAAGGGAGGGAGGGAGAGGGAGGAAGGGTAGGAGGGAGGAGGTACGGATGGAGGGTGGGTGGAAGGGTGGAGAAAGAGAGAGGGACGGAGGAAGGGAGAGGAAAGAGGGGTGGGAAGATGGAAGGGAGGGAGAGAGGGAAGGGAGTGAGGGAAGGAACAAGAAGGATGGAGAGAAGGAGGTGAGAGAGAGAGGGAAGGATGGAGAATGTAGAAAAACAAAAATGGAAAGAAGGAGAGAGTGATAAAAGAGAACAGAAGAAAAGAAGAGAAAGAGACAGGGAGGAGAGGAGAGGTGAAGAGAGGGGCGGAGGGCAATGTTTTGTGCTGTTTCCGAAGTGTCTTCCGGTGGAGAAGGCAACACCACACATCTATTGCAACGACACGCGTGCGATCGCTTGTCTGAGTGCGGGGGATGTGCGTGCGTTCCGCCCTGTATACTGCTGGATCTGGAAACGCAAATAGATGCATAAAAACACACACACACAAACACGCATATGCATATCCGCACGTTCGCAGGATGATGTATACGTGTGTGTGTGTGTGTGTGTGTGTGTGTGTGTGTGTGTGTGTGTGTGTGTGTGTGTGTGTGTGTGTGTGTGTGTGTGTGTGTGTAAGTGTACTAGTTAGATAGATATACAGATATATATAAAATAGATATGATTATACATATACATACACACACACACACACACACACACACACACACACACACACACACACACACACACACACACACACAAACACACACACACACACACACACACACACACACACACACACACATAAATCGATAGACAGACAGAATATTTCACACCCCTCCCCCTCCCCCCCCCCTCAATGTCATTCCGGAAGGAAAGTAAATTATAAAAAAATTACATCATTTCCTTTTTGCAATTAGACGTTTGAACGCTCGCCGTCTCATTGCACTGAAATTCTAGTGGAATGTTTCGCGTAACTGCATCTTTACACACTTAGCGAAAAGGAGATTAAACGAAAGAAAAAGAGTAGGGACGAAGGAAGGAAAGAGAGAAATGGAAATCACTTATCTAGTTTTATCTCTGTTTGTTTATCCATTTCTGTTTCTTGTTTGCATCTTCTATTTACTGTCTTGTCTGTTATTTATTAATTATAAATATTATAATAAATAAAAATTATATTATAATATATATATCGTCTCTGTCTATCTTTTTGTCTTTTGATCTTTCAAAATCTATAGGTGATTATCTACTTTCTTTATCTCTTTTCTCTCTCTCTCCATTGTATTATATATATATAATATAATTATATATATATATATATTATATATATATATTATATTTTTTTTTTTACCCTTCTATTCTCTCTCTCTCTCTTCTCTTCTCCCCTCTCTCTCTCTCTCTCTCTTTTCTTCTTTTCTTCTCTCTCTCTCTTCTCTCTCTCTCTTTACTCTTTCTTCTCCCTTTTCTCCTTCCCAAGAAGCTGAAAAGGATAAGGTGTGAAATGGCTGACTCGAAGAAAGTTTAAAATCTTGAGAAAAAGTTAATTACGGGAGCAGAATGGGGGGGAAGGGGAGGGAGGGGAGGTGGGGGGTAAGGGGAAAAGGAGGGAGGGGGGGAGGGAAGGAAGGGGAAGGGGTAAAGGGAGGAAGGAGATAGGGGGAAGAAAGGGAAGGGGGGGAGGGGAAGGAGGGAAGGGAAGAAGGGGGAAGGGGAAGGGAGGGAAAAAGGAGGGGGAGGGGGAGGAAGGGATGGGAGAGGAGGTAATAAGAAGAAGGGGATAAAGAGGAACGAAAGGAGAGGACGGAAAGTGAAGGGAAAAGAGGAATATAATAAAGAAAAAAAAGAAGAAGGAAGAAAGAGTGAGGGAAAAAAAAGAGGGGAAGGGAAGGGGGAAAGGGAAGGGAAAAAGGGGGAAGTAAAAAAATGGAAGGAAGGAGGGAGGAAGAGAAGGATGAGAAATAAAGAAAAGCAAAGATAAAGAAGGAAAAGGGGGAAAAGAGAACAAAAGAAAGAAGAGAAAGAGACAGGAGGAAAGAGAGGGAAAGGGAAGGGGAGGGCGAATGTTTTGTGCTGGTTCGAAAGGGATACGGAGAGAGGGACAGACAGATTTAAAGTCAAGACACGCGGTAGGCGATGCAGAAAGAATGCGGGGGATATGGAAGCGTACCGCCACGAATAGCTAGGAAGGAAAGAAAATATTGAAAATATAAAAACAAACAAAAAAATCAAAAAAAAGAAAGAATATCCGCAATAAAGGATGGTTAGTATATGTATACCGAAGTTTTGTTAAATGTAGTATATGTTTGATTATAAAAGTGTTGTTAGTAATTAATGTAAGTGTACTATTTTTTAAATAAAAAAAAAAAATAAGACTATATAAAAATAGATGATAATAACATAAAAAACAGAAGAACAACAAACAGAAACAAACATAAAACAGGAAAAACACACTCCGAAAAACCACACCAAAAAATAAATACATAAACATAAAAAATATACAAACACAACAACACTTAACCCAGTACCTCAACATTTTTAAAAGAAAACAGGAAGCAACAGAAATGTACATAAAAGCGAAAGATAATAGTAAATAATAACCCAACCACCCCGGGAACAAAAACGATACTTTACCGGAAAAGGTAAATATATCAAAAAAAAAATTACAAAAATTCCTTTTTAATTAGAACGTTTGAGGGGGGGGGCTAGCTGTCCAAGACAGAAATTCTAGTGGAATGTTTTCGCGTAACTGCATCATTCACACTTTAGCGAAGGATTTTAAACCCGAGTAATTATCGAACCGTGTATGCCGGGTTGAAATACTTTATTCTTTTCCTGTTTTTTTATCCTTTCTGTTTCTGGTTGTCTACTTTCTATTTATCGTCTTGTTTTATCTATTTTCTAAATTAATTTATATATTATTTTTATCACATAATAATATATATATTATAAATGTAAATTTCTCGTTCTATCCCTTGTCCATTTGCATTTCTCTTCCCCTTCCGATATCTATCCTGTACCCTTTTTTTCTCTTTTCTCTCTCTCTCCATCCTTAAATAAATTAATTCCTTATAATAATAATAAAATTAAAAATTAAAATAAATATTTATATATATAAAAAAAACACACCTCTTCACCTTTCCCTTCTCCTCTTCTTCTTTTCCTCCTCCTCTCTTCCTTTTTCCTTTCCCTTTTCTCCCCCCTTTATCTTCTCTTTTTTCTCTCTCTCCCCTTTTTTCTCTTCATTCTCTCTCTAACTCCCTTTCCCGCAAAGAAGCGAAAAAGGGACATAAGGGGGTCTGAAAATGGCGACATCCAAGAAAGTTTTTAAAATTTAAGAAAAAATTTTTAAAGTGACAGGGGCAGAATGGGGGAAAAGGGGGAGGGAAAGGGGGGGGTGGAGGGGTTAAAAGGGAAAGGGAAGGAGGGAAAAAAAGGGGGGAGGGAAAGGGGAAGGGGGGGGGAAGGGGGAAAGGGAAAGGGGAAGGAGGGAGGGAAAGGAAAGGGAAGGAGGGGGGAAAGGGGAAGGAAACGTAAATAAAGCAATAAAAAGGTGAAAATTAAGGTTATCAAACTGATAGGCACCAGAACAGTTATCTTTAAAAAATATATATATGTTTAGCCTTAAAAAAAACAGCAGACAAGCATAAAAACTTAAATTACAAGATAATACTATTATATTTAAAAAAAAAGACATAACACAAATAAGACATATAATAAAAAATAGATAGATAAATATAAACATAAAAGAACAAGAAGAAAATAAAGGCAAGAAACAAACAAATAAAACAGGAAGAACATACTCCGAACGAAACCCACACCAAAAATAAATAAATATAAATAAATAGAAGAAAAAATATTACGAAAATCAACAACACTTACCGCAGTTACCCCTCAAGTGGCATTTTTTTTCAAAAAGAAAACAGGAAGAGCCAACAGAAAATTGGTTACAAAAAAAGCGAAAATGATAATAGTAATAATAATAATCCACGAGTAAGGAAGAGGGAGGTGGAGGAAATAAGAAATAAAAACGTATTACAGTTTATTCGAAAAGGTAACGGATATAACAAACAAATTTTACGTGGTTAAAGAAGGGAATTATTTTTGAATAGCGGCCACGTGGGGGGGGGGGGGGCGGTAGCTGTCAGTACAGAGGTATTTCTCTGATTTATCGCTCGTTTCTTTATTCCTTATTCTTTAGCGTCTGGTTTTGCTGCTTCCCGTGTTTATTACCCGTTCTTCTATTCCCCGTGTTTATTGCTCTTTCCACTTCCCAAATTTATCCCTTGTTCCTTCACTTCCCAAATTTATTTCTCGTTCTTCCACTTCCCCAAATTCATTTCTCGCTCCTCCATTTCCCAAATTTATTTCTCGTTCTTCCACTTCCCGAATTTATCCTTTGTTCCTCCACTTCCCAAATGTATTTCTCGTTCCTCCACTTCCCAAATTTATTTCTCGTTTCTCCACTTCCCAAATTTATCCCTTGTTCTTTCCCTTCCCAAATTTATATCTCGTTCCTCCACCTCCCCAAATTTATCCCTTGTTCTTTTATTCATCGTTCGCTCCTCCATTTCCTAAATTTCTCTCTCGTTCCCCTAGTTCCTATTATCTCTTGTCCCTCCACTTCCCAAATTTATCTCCTATTCCTCCACTTCCCAGATTTATCGCTCTTTCCTCCTATTCCCCTTTCGTTATTACTTTTGCTTGCATTGTTATAATTTCAATGCCATAAGTTTCGTCGCAAACATTCCATTAATAACAATAACTATCACCATCTATCGCTGTCTATTACTATCTATCATTATCTATCACTATTACTAGTAACAACAACCATCATCTATCAATATCTATTACCATCTATCATTATCTATCACTATCTATCACTAGTAACAACTGCCACCATCTATCACTATCTATTACTATATATTACCATCTATCAGTATCTATCACTATCACTAGCAACAACAACAACCATCTATCACTATCTATCACTAGCAACAACTGCCATCATCTATCACTATCCATTACTATCTACTACCATCTATCATTATCTATCACCATCTATCACTAGCAACAACTGCCACCATCCATCACTCTCCATTACCATTTACTACCATCTATCACCATCTATCACTAGCAACAACAACAACCATCATCTCTCACCTTTACTAATAGCCTCATTAACATCATCCGCCCGACGTACAGCTAATGACAGACTGATGACTTTTTAATAAGAATGACCATCATTCTCTAACAATCATGGTCATTGTTATCATTAATACGATTTTGTTAATGAATTTCATTATTCTTCATCATCGTTATGTTTGGTGTTATATCATTATTGTTAGCGTTATTATCATTAGACTAATTATCATTATGTTTGTTACCCTCTCTATCATAATTAAAGTTATAAAGATTATGATTATCGGCATCATTGCTTGTCTTTCTTTAATTACTGTCATTATGATCATTGTCATTATTAGTTATTGTTGTCGTTATTAGGATCATCTTTATTGCTATTTTCGTTATTATCTCTATTGTTTCTCATCGGTTGTTCCTTATTTTTTTCCACACTTATCGCTCGTTCCTCTACTTCCTAAGTTTATTGCTCGTTCCTCCACTTCCTAAGATTATCGCTCGTTCCTCTACTTCCTAAATTTATCGCTCGTTATTCCACTTCCTAAATATATCGCCCGTTCCTCCACTTCCTAAGATTATCGCTCGTTCCTCTACTTCCTAAGTTTATCGCTCGTTCCTCCACTTCCTAAGTTTATCGCTCGTTCCTCCACTTCCTAATTTTATCACTCATTCCTCCACCTAAATATATCGATCGTTCTTCCACTTCCTAATTTTATCGCTCGTTCCTCCACTTCCCAAATCTATCGCCCGTTCTTCCACTTCCTAAATCTATCGCCCGTTCTTCCACTTCCTAAATCTATCGCTCGTTCTTCCATTTCCCAAATTCATCACTCGTCTTCCCCACTTCCCATAATTTTCGCTTTTCCGTCATCCCAGTGATCATAATTGCAACAATAGATTAGAAAAAAAATGGTTTCAGAAATAAATACCAAACAACGGAATATACTTTGCGAAATATTTCCACCGTTTATTGCAAAACAACGTAAGCCAAAATAAGAAACCAAAAAAAAGAAAAAAAGAAAAGAAAAAAATAAATTTAGAGGAAATTTTTATTTAGAAAAATGCGACAGAAACGCCATCAAAAATGCCGACTATGAAATTCGAGGCATCAGTGTCACTATCCATTTTTTTTTTTTATGTATTTATTTTTTCTGTTTATTTTTTCAATTATTTTTAATTTGCTTTTTTCAGTTTTTTTCTTTTTCTTTAGTAATTAGACCTCCGAGGAAAGTTAAAGCACCGAGGGTCAGCTCGTGGTCATATTAGGTCATCCATGAGGTCATCCAAGTGGGTCTTCTAATGGGGAATACAGGGGTCATTCATGAGGGCATCTTTAGGTCATCCACGGGGTCAGCAAGAGGTAATCTCTAAGTCATCCACGGGGTCAGCAAGAGGTCATCTTTAGGTCATCCACGGGGTCAGCAAGAGGTCATCTTTAGGTCATCCACGGGGTCAGCAAGAGGTAATCTCTAGGTCATCCACGGGGTCAGCAAGAAGTCATCTTTAGGTCATCGACGGGGTCAGCAAGAGGTAATCTTTAGGTCATCCACGGGGTCAGCAAGTGGTCATCTTTAGGTCATCCACGGGGTCAGCAAGAGGTCATCCACGGGGTCAGCAAGAGGTAATCTCTAGGTCATCCACGGTGTCAGCAAGTGGTCATCTTTAGGTCATCCACGGGGTCAGCAAGTGGTCATCTTTAGGTCATCCACGGGGTCCGCAAGAGGTCATCCACGGGGTCAGCAAGTGGTCATCTTTAGGTCACCCACGGGGTCAGCAAGTGGTCATCTTTAGGTCATCCACGGGGTCCGCAAGAGGTCATCCATGGGGTCAGCAAGAGGTCATCTTTAGGTCATCCACGGGGTCAGCAAGAGGTAATCTCTAGGTCATCCACGGGGTCAGCAAGAGGTCATCTTTAGGTCATCCACGGGGTCAGCAAGAGGTAATCTCTAGGTCATCCACGGGGTCAGCAAGAGGTAATCTCTAGGTCATCCACGGGGTCAGCAAGAGGTCATCTTTAGGTTATCCACGGGGTCAGTAAGAGGTCATCTTTAGGTCATCCACGGGGTCAGCAAGAGGTCATCTTTTGGTCATCCACGGGGTCAGCAAGAGGTCATCTTTAGGTCATCCACGGGGTCAGTAAGAGGTCATCTTTAGGTCATCCACGGGGTCCGCAAGAGGTCATCTTTAGGTCATCCACAGGGTCAACCAAAGGACATCCATTTTTATAAGTTCTCCACGGGGTCAGCAAGAGTGGTAATCTCTAGTCATCCCACGGGTCAGCAAGAGGTCATCTATATGTTTAATCCACGGTGATCTGGAAATGTAGTAATCTCAAGTTCATTCCACAAGTGTCAGCAAGTTGGTCAATCTTTAAGGTCAACCACGGCTGGTCAAGCAAGAGTCAAACTTTAGGTCATCTCACACGGGGGTCCCAA
>NC_061861.1:942913-945413 GCF_019202785.1 Penaeus chinensis
GTGTTTTGTTTTTACGTTTGATTATGTCGTGTTATGCATGTAAAAATGATCGTTTTTGGGATGTATACACACGCACGCCCACGCCCTCACACCGACATACGCCCGCGCGAGGCAAACAAGGCCTTCAGTCCAACTTCACCACCAATAGCACACACGCGTTTAAAATGCGTATTCCAATGTCTATTTTTTCTGCCTCATTAAAAGCATTCTATCAAAACGTTATCATCACAAATAACAACAACAGCGTGTTTGTTATTCCGGGTTGGGTTGAAATCTGTTTGTTTGTTTGTTGTTTATAGCGTGGTTTGGTTTTGTTTATTTTTTCTGTTTGTGTTTGTATTCAAGGTATCGCTATTAGTTATGTTTTAATTATGTTTTATTTGTTATGTTTTATTGTTTTTTCTTGTTATTTTTTTTTTTTTAATGAAATTATTTATAATGTATTGATGCTGTTATCATTATTGCAATGTTTTTTAAATTCCTGAAACGTGAGTTTTCCCTGTTTTTAAAATTTTATTAATTTTTCTCTTTCGTTTCCCCAAATTTCTCCTCTCTCTTTTTTCCTCCTCCTCCTCCTCTCCCTCCTCGTTCCCCTTCTCCCTTTCCTCCCTCTTTTCCTCTTCCTCCCCCTCCCCCTTTCCCCCTCAATTACCTTTACCCCTTCTTCCCCAACCTCCTCCTCTTATACCCCCCAACCTTTCCCCTTTTCCCCTTTCCCTTCCCCTTTTTAAACCTCTTCCCTTTCTCCCCCTTTTTCCCCCCCCCCGTCTCAGTTTTCCTTAAACCCCTATTCCCCCCTTTTTTCTCTCTCCTCTTTTCATTCTCCTCTTCCTTATTCTTCCCACTTCTTTCCTTTCCCCCTCGCGATTTTTCCCCTCTCCTCTTCACCTCTTTCCTCTCCTTCTTCCCCCCTCTCTTCCCTCCTTCCTCCTCTCCCTCTCCTCCTTTCTCTCTCTCCCTCCTTCCTAATCTCCCCTCTCTCCCTCTCCTCCTCCTCTCCCACTCCTCCCTTCCTTCTCCCTCTCCTCCTCCTCTCCCCCTCCTCCCCCTCCTTCTCTTCCTCCTCCTCCTCCCTCTCTCTCCCTCCTTCCTCCTCCCCCTCCTATTTCCCCAACTCCTTCCCTAGCAAATTTGTTTTGCAGAGTGTCAGAATGAAATTGAAACCCCCTGCAGGATCGTCACGTGTGCAGGGGGGGGGGGGGGGGGGGGATAAAAAGGAGGGGGGGGGGGAAGGGGAAAGAAGAAGGTGGGGAAGAGAAAAGCGAAGGGGGAGAATGAGGGAGGTGGGAAAGGGAGGGAGAGGGAAAGGGGGAAAGGGAGGTGGGGGGGAGTGAGAGAGAGGGGGAAAGAGGGAGATGGGGAAGGAGGTGAAGGGAGGTGGGAGGAAAAGGGAGAAAGAGGGGGAAAGGAAGGGGGGGTAAAATGAATTGGGACAAAAGGGAGAAAGAGAAAGAGGGAGAAGGAGGGGAAATGGGGAGAAAAGGAATGAACTGGGGGGGGGGGGGGGGGGAAAGGCAAAGGAAGGGAAAAAGAAGAAAGGGGAAAGAACGAGTGGAGAGGGGAAGGAGGTGGAAGGGAAAGAGGGGAGAGAATGAGGGGATTAGAGAAAATGAATTAGAAAGGAGAAACAGCAATGAAGGCAAATGGGGAGGGGAAGGAGGAATAGGAGAAAGAGGGAGAAGGAAGGGGTTGGAAAGGGGGAAGAGGAGGAGAGGAAAATAGTGCAATAAACAAAAAAAGTAGGAGGGGGGTGTAGGTGAAGGGGAAGTGAAGAAAAAAAAGGCAGGGTAGAAGAAAAAAAAAAGGAGAAGTGAGAAAAAAAGGGAAAAAAGGGAAAGGGGAAAGGGGAAAAAAGGGGAGGAAGAGGCAAAGGGGGAAGGAGAGAAAAGGAAGGGGGAAAGTGAGAAAAGGAAGAGGAGGAGAGAGGGAGAGAGAAAGGGGAGAAGAGAGGGAGAGAGAGAGAGAGGGAGGTGGAGGGGAGAGAGGGAGGAGAGGAGGGAGAAAGGGGAGGTGAGAGAGAAAATGTGGGAGGGATTATATATATAGTATTATGAATTTATTATATATATGTATATATATGTATATATATACTTATATATATATATCTACATATATATAAGTTTATATATATATTTATATTATATATATATTTCATAGATATATATATATATATTTATATCACACACACACATACATTTGTATTTTTATATATACATATTATGATTTATATTATATTTTATTATAAATATAAATATATATAAATATTAATATATATTTATATATATATATATATATATACTCACACCAAAATATATATAACATATGTTGTATGTATGTTATGTATGTATGTATGTATGTATGTATGTATACTTACATAGATACACACTTACTTACATACATGCATGCATGCATGCATGCATGCATGTATGTATGTATGTGTGTATCTATGTATGTATATATGGATTTATATACATATATTTAGATAGAGATAGATAGACAG
>NC_061861.1:976437-983937 GCF_019202785.1 Penaeus chinensis
CAACAGCAACAATAACAACAACAGTTAAAACAACAGTAACAACAACAGCAACAATAACAACAACAGTTAAAACAACAGTAACAACAACAGCAACAATAACAACAACAGTTAAAACAACAGTAACAACAACAGCAACAATAACAACAACAGTTAAAAACAACAGTAACAAACAACAGCAAACAATAACAACAACAGTTAAAACAACAGTAACAGCAACAGCAACAATAACAACAACAGTTAAGAACAACAGTAACAAACAACAGCAACAATACCAACAACAGTTAAATCAACAGTAACAGCACAGAACCAATAACAACAACAGTTAAAAAACAGTAACAACAACAGCAACAATAACAACAACAGTTAAAACAACAGTATACAACAACAGCAACAATAACAACAACAGTTAAAACAACAGTAACAACAACAGCAACAATACAACAACAGTTAAATCAACAGTAACAGCACAGCAACAATAACAACAACAGTTAAAAACAACAGTAACAACAACAGCAACAATAACAACAACAGTTAAAACAACAGTAACAACAACAGGCAACAATAACAACAACAGTTAAAACAACAGTAACAACAACAGCAACAATAACAACAACAGTTAAAACAACAG
Source organism: Penaeus chinensis (assembly GCF_019202785.1). Lineage (NCBI taxonomy): Eukaryota > Metazoa > Arthropoda > Malacostraca > Decapoda > Penaeidae > Penaeus > Penaeus chinensis. The sequence continues at coordinate 977,066 of NC_061861.1, forward strand.
TAACAACAACAGCAACAATAACAACAACATTAAAAACAACAGTAACACAGCAACAATAACAACAACAGTTAAAAGCAACATAAACCAACAACAGCTTAATAACAACAGACAGTTAACAACAGTACAACAACAGCACCAATAACAACAGCAGCAACATTAACAACAACATTAAAACAACAGTAACAACACAGCAACAATAACAACACAGCAACAATAACAACAACAGTTAAAACAATCAGTAACAACAACAGCAACTATACAAACAACAGTTAAAACCAACAGTAACAACAGCAGCAACAATAAGCAACATCAGCAACGATAACAACAGCAGTTAAGAACAACAGTAACAACAACAGCTAACATATCAACATCAGACAGCAGCAACAATAACAACAACAGCAACAACAGTCACAGTTAACAACAACAGTTAAAACAACAGTAACAACAACAGCAACAATAACAACAACAGTTAAAACAACAGTAACAACAACAGGCAACAATAACAACAACAGTTAAAACAACAGTAACAACAACAGCAACAATAACAACAACAGTTAAAACAACAGTAACAACAACAGCAAGCAATAACAACAACAGTTAAAACAACAGGAACAACAACAGCACAATAACAACAACAGTAAAAACAACAGCAACAATAACAACAACAGCAACAATAACAACAACAGTTAAAACAACAGTAACAACAACAGCAACAATAACAACAACAGTTAAAACAACAGTAACAACAACAGCAACAATAACAACAACAGTTAAAACAACAGTAACAACAACAGCAACAATAACAACAACAGTTAAAACAACAGTAACAACAACAGCAACAATAACAACAGCAGCAACAATAACAACACAGCAACAATAACAACAACAGTTAAAACAACAGTAACAACAACAGCAACAATAACAACAACAGTTAAAACAACAGTAACAACAACAGCAACAATAACAACAGCAGCAACAATAACAACAACAGTTAAAACAACAGTAACAACAACAGCAACAATAACAACAACAGTTAAAACAACAGTAACAACAACAGCAACAATAACAACAGCAGCAACAATAACAACAACAGCAACAATAACAACAACAGTTAAAACAACAGTAACAACAACAGCAACAATAACAACAACAGTTAAAACAACAGTAACAACAACAGCAACAATAACAACAACAGTAACAACAGCAACAATAACAACAACAGTAACAACAACAGCAACAATAACAACAACAGTTAAAACAACAGTAACAACAACAGCAACAATAACAACAACAGTTAAAACAACAGTAACAACAACAGCAACAATAACAACAACAGTTAAAACAACAGTAACAACAACAGCAACAATAACAACAACAGTTAAAACAACAGTAACAACAACAGCAACAATAACAACAACAGTTAAAACAACAGTAACAACAACAGCAACAATAACAACAACAGTTAAATCAACAGTAACAGCAACAGCAACAATAACAACAACAGTTAAAACAACAGTAACAACAACAGCAACAATAACAACAACAGTTAAAACAACAGTAACAACAACAGCAACAATAACAACAACAGTTAAAACAACAGTAACAACAACAGCAACAATAACAACAACAGTTAAAACAACAGTAACAACAACAGCAACAATAACAACAACAGTTAAAACAACAGTAACAACAACAGCAACAATAACAACAACAGTAAAACAACAGTAACAACAACAGCAACAATAACAACAACAGTTAAAACAACAGTAACAACAACAGCAACAATAACAACAGCAGCAACAATAACAACAACAGTTAAAACAACAGTAACAACAACAGCAACAATAACAACAACAGCAACAATAACAACAACAGTTAAAACAACAGTAACAACAACAGCAACAATAACAACAACAGTTAAAACAACAGTAACAACAACAGCAACAATAACAACAGCAGCAACAATAACAACAGCAGTTAAAACAACAGTAACAACAACAGCAACAATAACAACAACAGTAACAACAGCAACAATAACAACAACAGTAACAACAGCAACAATAACAACAACAGTTAAAACAACAGTAACAACAACAGCAACAATAACAACAACAGTTAAAACAACAGTAACAACAACAGCAACAATAACAACAACAGTTAAAACAACAGTAACAACAACAGCAACAATAACAACAGCAGCAAACAAGTAACAACAACAGATTAAAAGCAACAGTAACAACAACAGCAACAATAACAACAGCAGCAACAATAACAACAAGCAGCAAATAACAACAACAGTTACAACAACAGCTAACAATAACAACAGCAGCAACAATAGCAACAACAACAACAGTAACAACAACAGCAACAACAGCAACAATAACAACAACAGCAACAATTAAAACAACAGAATAACAACAACAGCAACAATAACAACAACAGCAACAATAACAACAACAGTTAAAACAACAGTAACAACAACAGCAACAATAACAGCAACAACAGTAACAACAACAGCAATAACAACAATACAACACCAATCACTTTTTTATTTATACATCTCGCATAGCTTTCCCTTCCCTCTCTCTCTCTTATCCAACTTCAATCCTCATTTCCTTCCTGTATCTCCTTCCTCCTCCCTTCGAAAAAGAAAAAAAAGAAAAAATACAAACACATTCAGAGATAGAATTAGAATAAGGAGAGAAAAAAAAGAAGAAGAAAGATACTCGAAATTAGATAAAAATACAGAGGATCCGACGCCCCTTATTTGCATGCTGGAACCGCCGTGCGTATTTTCCCGCGCTAAATGGCGATGCTCAACTGTTTGATAGGCTGGTAACGCGCGCTTAAAGACGATGGGATCACATCTTGGGGGTCTATTCGATTTGAATATCTCGGAAACTACTTAGCGTTTATGTTAAAGGGTTCGGGCGGGGGGGGGGGGGGTATATAGGGGAAGCGAGGGGGAGGAGGGGAGGGGATGAAGGGGAGGGGAGGAGGCGATGGGGAGAGGGGGAGGAGGGAAGGGGCTGAAGGGGAGGCGAGGGGGAGGAGGGGAGGCGAGGGGGAGAGGGGGAGGGGCTGAAGGGGAGGTGAGGAAGTGGGGGAAGGGGCTGAAGGGTAGGGGGAGGGGGTGGATGGAAGATAGGGAGGAAGGGTAGAGGGAGGCCTACAGACGTTCATTTTTTTTTTTTTTTTTAACAGCTTTTATCGCTTTCTCTCACATATACACTTTCATCTTCACTGTCTGTATGTCTTTGTCTCTCTCTTTCTATTTCTCTCGCTCTCTCTCTCTCTCTCTATCCCCTCTCTCTCCCTTTCCCTCCCTCCCTCCCTCCGTCCCTTCCTCTCTCTCCCCTCTCTCCCTCCCTCCCATCCTTCCCCTCCCCCCCCTCTTTCTCTCTCTCTCTCTCTCTCTCTCTCTCTCTCTCTCTCTCTCTCTCTCTCTCTCTCTCTCTCTCTCTCTCCTCTCTCTCTCTCTCTCTCTTTCCCTTTCTCTATCTGTCTATCTATCTCTTTCTCCCAATCTATCTCCCTTTATCTGCGTGTGCACGTGTGCATCTGCGTGCGCTCCAGCGTGTGTATACCTAATTATTTTTTAGTAAAATAGAGATTGACGAAATTAGAAAAAATAAACAACAAATCATAAACAGCAATATCTGCACTGTATAAATCATTAGTGTTGATAAATCATGATTTTCCCATAATCGAATCATCAGTCAATCATGTTTTTTTGAGCTTTAAAGAATCTCATTTTTTGATGGGTTCTGTAAGCTTTAAAATCCAGCGCTTGCACACACAAACGCACACGCACAGACACGATGACACACACACACAGATATCACGTACTAACGCCTATGTAGAGACACGCACACACAAGCACATATAGGTACACATAAACACACGCAAATGCACAGGCAGACGCACATCTCTCTCTCTCTCTCTCTCTCTCTCTCTCTCTCTCTCTCTCTTCCTCCCCTCACCCTCTCCCTCTCTCTCTGGTCCCCCCCTTCCTTTCCCTCCCTCTCCCTCTCACTCCCTCCCTCTCTCTTCCCCCTATCCCTCTCTCTTCCCCCTCTCCCTCTCTCTCTGCCCCCCCTCTCCCTCTCCTTCCCTCCCTCTCTCTTCCCCCCTCTCCCTCTCCCTCTCCCTCCCTTTCTCTCTGCCACTTTCTCCCTCTCCCTCCTTCCATATCTCTTCCCCCTCTCCCTCCCTCCCTCCCTCTCTCTCCCCCCTCTCCCTCTCCCTCTCTCTCTGCCCCCACCCCTCTCCCTGTCCTTCCCTCTCTCTCTCTCCCTCCCTCCCTCCCTCCCTCTCTCTCTCTCACTCTCTCTTCCCCTCCCCTCTCTTTCTCTCTCTCTCTCTCTGATTTCCTCTCCCTCTCCTCCCTCTCTCTTTCCCCCTCTCCCTCTCCCTCTCCCTCTCCCTCCCTTTCTCTCTGCCCCTTTCTCCCTCTCCCTCTCTCTTCCACACACACGCAATTTCCGTTGAGTACATGAACATAATAAAATGATATTTTGATAGATTTTCTTAATTCAATATACATAGTCTACCTTCCCTGGTGTTTTTACGTAACCGCATACTGTGAGAGTCGGAAATCAGCCTGACATGTCTTGACCTGTTGTCATTTGGAGTTTTTTCACCTGGACATGTCACCTGATCTGACTAGGTGACAGACAGGCAGGATGTTATTGTCATATACAATGAGATATTATTTTTTAAGAAAAATTAATGAGTTACTTGATGGAAAGTTCTTTATAATATATATATATATTTTTTAATGAAACTACGCTTGTTAATAGTTAAACAAATTATTATTTTTATTATTATTTCAGGGACGCTGTGAATTAATAAATAGATGATTTAATAAATACATGGAAGTATAGTGATGTATTTGATATTCTGAGGATTACTCTAACCTCGAGTGAAAACACTATATCTTCGGAAGTTAAAGATAATAATAATTGATATGATAATGACAATGGTATGAATGATACCAATGACATTGTTAATTTAAAAAAGAAAAAATGATGATAGAAATACTGAAAATAACAACAATAACAAAGCAACGCTATTACTGATGATGATATTTATGATAATCATATTAATAACAGTGATGATGGTAATGACAATGAAAATATTAATGATGATGATGATAATGGCAATAATGATGATGGTGATGATGATAATGATAATAGTAGCAGAATTCGTACTAATAAAAAATATGTATAATAGAAATAATACTGATGATAATGATAATGATAATAACAAAATAATAAAAATAATAAAATAATAAAAATAATAATAACAAAGCAATACTAATCATAATAATAATAAACACGACAATAATAATAACAATGAAAATAATAACATCAACAATAATATCATTATTAATAATAATTTTGAAATGGACCAGAGTCATGATAAACTGGAAAGAGATTCTCTTTTAAGGGGAAAAGGGTAAAGATGGTGTTTATGATTAATTGAAGCAAAGATTATTAACTTTACAAAAGGTAAGCTGTAGATAGTTGCACAGGGGCGGATCCAGAACTATTCTGAAAGGGGGAGGGGGGGGGGCAGTTGATAAAAGGGGGGCGCTTATAAACCTTCGGTAATTGATTGATTTTGTACCATCACTATGCTGCTGTAGGGAGTCACTTTAAGTAGTTTGAAAATAGTTTATGGAAAGTTTTAGTCATGCTACGTTGTATACCCTGCCACTACCTCAACAGAGAAAGATTGTCATTCTATGTTTTATAGTGATTCGACAGTGAGAATGATAATTGCCGATTATATGTTTCGTTTTTTGGATGATCCGTGAACGATGAAGCCCATGAAGTTCCTCCGTCAGTATATAAACTGTCATTTCATAGAAAAGGGGCGCCGCACTTCCAACAGGGGGCGCAAGACCAGTTACAGAGCAGCGAGGGGGGGGGGGGGCTGGGAGCAGTTGCCCCCCCCCCCCCCTAAATCAGCCACTGTAGTTGCAATAGTTTCAAACTTACGACCCATGACGTAGGTACCCCTTAAGCTGTTTAAAAAAAAGAGTGGTTACAGGAGTGGTAGAAGAATTGTACACTTATTCGGATATACAAGGAGTATTGATAAGCATAGAGCCAATAACAGCAATATTAACAATAAGGAGCAATAACAACTATGACAAAATAACAATAGGTACAGCAATAACAACAATAACAGCTGGAGGGACGAAGGATCTATTATTGATCGACGGTAAGGTGATCGGAAACCGTACGAGAATAAGAGAATAGGTGACACGAGAAGCTCATGACATGGAACCAACCAGCTGGATAATTAAGACCATGAAACTGTTTTGGTGTTGCTGAAGAATTAAAGAGTCTGATCAAGGAACGTATAAGAGAGAGTGGAGGACTGAGGAGCCGACTGCTTCTGGCAAGGTTTACCTTTCAGAAAGAGCATTATCGTCCAGGGAGACCGCTTGTCACCCACCTTATTTCTACTACAGCATTAAGGCAGCATACACAAAGCGTATTTGAAAGATTCTAAAATCAGAGCTGAATGGTGGCAACACACTATCAGTCATCTCGTACACATACGCACATACATATTTCTCTCTCTCTCTCTCTCTCTCTCTCTCTCTCTCTCTCTCTCTCTCTCTCTCTCTCTCTCTCTCTCTCTCATACTAGTATCCCTTATACTAGTTATAACGCAGATGTTCCTTGACTTGACTTCTGCTGAACTTAAGAAGCTGGCCAGGAAGACCAGGAAACTCCTGTCGATGCATGGGGCACAGAATCCACAAGCAGACATTGACAGATTGTATCAAGAGTTCCGAAGGTGGGAGAGGTTGTTAAATCTATGGAAGATTGGGTGAAAAAGGAACCAACCAACAT
>NC_061861.1:993937-996437 GCF_019202785.1 Penaeus chinensis
TCATGTCATAATTCGAAAGAAAGATCAATTAATTTATAATCCAAATTCATTAAAAAAAAAAAAAAAAAAAACGAATTTGATGAACCACTGTGCTTAACCTCTCAATAAAAAAAAAACAAAAAAAAACAGAGGTTTTTGACTCAAGAGGAGAACAGGCAACTATAACTTTAATGCTTAACGAAAGAAAAAAAAAAAAAAAAAAAAAAAAACTATTTTATATCTCTTCCAAGAGCTCTACGTAGATGGACTGGCGACACGAAGGCTGCAAGATGTTTCGGATGAAATGAAGACAGCAAGAGATAAATTTGTTCCGAGAACATTCAGGGATAAGTAAATAAACAAATAGATTAGTAAATAGATAAGTAAGTAAATAAATAGATAAATATATATATATATGTATATATATATGTGTGTGTGTGTGTGTGTGTGTGTGTGTGTGTGTGTGTGTGTGTGTGTGTGTGTGTGTGTATGTGTGTGTGTGTGTGTGTGTGTGTGTGTGTGTGTGCGTGTTTGTGTGTGTATAGATAGACAGATAGATAAATATAGATAGATAGGTAGAATTAGTTATATATATAGATACAGATAGATAGATATATCCTCCTCCCACCCTTTCCCTTTCTCCTTACCTTTTTCCAACCTCCTCCACCCCCCCCCCCCCCATCATTCTCTCCCTCACCTGTCGCTCCCCATTCTCCTATTCCCACATTTCTCCCTCTCCCTTTCCCTTTTCCCTTCCACTCTTCGTCTCCTTCCACCCCTCTACCTTTCCTTTCTCTCCCTCTCTCCTTCTCATCCCTTCCTATCACTTATTCCCTCTCTTTCTTTCTTCCTCTTCACTCCTCTTCATCCCTCTCTACTCCCTCCCATCCTCTCTCTCTCCTTTACTATATATTCTTCCCTCTCTCCATCTCCTCTCTTCACTACTCCCTCCACCTCTCCCTCCCTATCTCCTCCTCTCATCCCTCCCTCGCTCCTCCCCATCTTCCATCCCTTCCCCTCCTACCTACCTTTTCCTTCCCCCTTCTCCCTTCCCCACCCCCTTCCCCTCTCGAAATGTAGCAGAGGGGAAACGTTACCTCCCTCCCTCCCTCCCTCCCTCCCTCCCTCCCTCCCTCCCTCCCTCCCTCCCTTCTCCCTTCCCCACCCCCTTCCCCTCTCGAAATGTAGCAGAGGGGAAACGTTACCTCCCTCCCTCCCTCCCTCCCTCCCTCCCTCCCTCCCTCCCACCCTCCCTCCCACCCTCCCTTCTCCCTTCCCCACCCCCTTCCCCTCTCAAAATGTAGCAGAGGGGAAACGTTACCTCCCTCACTCCCTTCCTCTCTCCCTGCCTCCCTCCCTCCCTCCCTTCTCCCTTCCCCACCCCCTTCCCCTCTCGAAATGTAGCAGAGGGGAAACGTTACCTCCCTCACTTCCTCCCTCCCTCCTTACCTCCCTCCCTCCCTCCCTCCCTCCCTCCCTTCTCCCTTCCCCACCCCCTTCCCCTCTCGAAATGTAGCAGAGGGGAAACGTTACCTCCCTCCCTCCCTCCCTCCCTTGTCTCTTCCCACCCCCTTCCCCTCTCGAAATGTAGCAGAGGGGAAACGTTACCTTCCTCCCTCCCTCCCTCCCTCCCTCCCTCCCTCCCTCCCTCCCTCCCTTCTCCCTTCCCCACCCCCCTTCCCCTCTCGAAATGTAGCAGAGGGGAAACGTTACCTCCCTCCCTCCCTCCCTCCCTTGTCTCTTCCCACCCCCTTCCCCTCTCGAAATGTAGCAGAGGGGAAACGTTACCTTCCTCCCTCCCTCCCTCCCTCCCTCCCTCCCTCCCTTCTCCCTTCCCCTCTCGAAATGTAGCAGAGGGGAAACGTTACCTCCCTCCCTTACTCCCTCCCTCACTCCCTTCCCTCCCTCCCTCCCTCCCTTCTCCCTTCCCCACCCCCTTCCCCTCTCGAAATGTAGCAGAGGGGAAACGTAACCTCCCTCACTTCCTCTCTCCCTCCCTCACTCCCTCCCTCCCTCCCTCCCTCCCTCCCTCCTTCCTTCCCTCCCTCCCTTCTCCCTTTCCCACCCCCTTCCCCTCTCGAAATGTAGCAGAGGGGAAACGGCGCCTTCCATCACACCGGCCTGAGACGCCCGCGAGAGCTCGAATCTTCCACATCAGAAGGAGGTCGACAAAAACAGGCATCCATTAGACCCGCTCAGCCTTTTAAAGGGTAAGGAGGAGGGAAGAGGGAGGGTGGAGGGAGGGGGGGGGGGCGTGGGAGGGTAAGAGGTGAGTGGGGAAGGAGAGGGTGGGGTGGGAGAGGGGGGGGGGGAGAGGGTGGGAGGGAGAGGGTGGGGGAGGGAGAGGGTGGGGTGGGAGAGGGTGGGGTGGGAGAGGGTGGGGTGGGAGAGGGAGGGTGGAGGGAGGAGTGGGGTGGGAAGGTAAGAGGTGAGTGGGGAGGGAGAGGGTAGGGTGGGAGAGGGTGGGGGAGGGAGAGGGTAAGAGGTTAGTGGGGAGGGAGATGGTGGGGTGGGAAAGGGT